>NC_136796.1:39675592-39693092 GCF_951216825.1 Electrona antarctica
CCCTTTCAACGCTCCAGATTATTATTATTTTTGCTGCGTATAGACGTTTAGTCAGACCACATCAATGGGATGCACTCAGAAGGAAAGGCAAAGCTGCAAAGGAAGGCACCGCCCGCCAAATGTGCGACTCTGAACTGCAACAGGCCTGTGTGGAAAGCTCAGCGTGTAGATACTTGATGCCCTGCGTGTCAGAGGAGAGAAAGTAGAGAGGAGCCCAATGTATTACTGTACTTGTAGTCGTACTGTGGTGTCGTGATGTGGTGAAATTAAGCCTTACATGGCAGAGAGGAGAGGAGAGGAGAGGAGAGGAGAGGAGAGGAGAGGAGAGGCCTCAGGAGAGGAGAGGAGAGGAGAGGAGAGGAGAGGAGAGGAGAGGAGAGGAGAGGAGAGGAGAGGAGAGGAGAGGAGAGATCATAGATTCTATACTGGCTGGATGTGTGAGGTTTGGGCGATTCACATCACGTTCATTTAGACCGTGTCACTATAACCCCTCCCCCCAACAAAACCCACTCTTTTTCTCGCACGCACGCTCGCACGCACACACACACACACACACACACAGTTTTTCTCGCGCACATACACATGCGCATGCACACACACAAAGAGCCTTCACTCTGCTGTATTGCAAATTGGGAAAAGGTGTGGATTCTCTTGTTTTGTTTTGTTTTTTTGGGGGGGGGGTGTGATGGTAAAATAGAGAGATATGTCAAGGAAGTGAGTTGATGGAAAATGGATGATGGGGTGGAGGGAGGCGGGGGGGGGGGGGGGGGGGCACCGTGGGCTAATGCTGAAATGGGAGCGAAAAGATGGAGAATCAGAGAGATGGGTGGGGGAGAGAGAGAGAGAGAGGGAGAGAGGGGAGGGGGTTCATATTGGGGAGGGGGTTGGGTGGGCGACCGGCAGGGAGAGCGAGAGAGAATAGGCTATGTGATGGTTGTTTCCATGGATACCGTCTCTCTCTCTGTCTCCCACACACACACGTATGAGACATGAGATGCGGCGCTAACGTGTTTACATGTGTGCGCTTGTGTGTGTGTGTGTGTGTGCGCGCGCGCGTGTGCATGTGAATGCATTTTTTTTTAAATACCATGGAATATAGAACCTTTATACATAGGCTACTATGGATGGATATACATATATGAGTCTATGCTATGGTATATGATAAGATATGGACATACTTTCCTCTATTCATTGTATTATAGCCTACATATATATAGAACATACATAGTACATAATACTAGTAGCCTATGGACCAACGCTAATGGCATTGGTTCTCAAAGTGGGGTCGGGAACCCCCAGCGGTCCTTGAAGGGGTACCAGGAGGTCCCCATGCAGCCAAACTGTAAAAACCTTCTCTTATGGGTGTATACGTCGCAAATAATACTAATAATAGTCCCACCCACTGACAAAATAATTGATTGTGATTCTAATCACTTGAAGTTGTTGTAGGCCTAGTGTATTAGCCTACTGAAGCACATGGCTTCCTTTTATTGGGGCCATATAGGCCGACGTCACGCCATTTGAGTATAGTGATGAAGCATATGGTTATGTTGACTGCTATTGGGACGCATGAATAATCAATGGTGTGTGTGTGTGTGTGTGTGTGGGTGTGTGTGTGTGTGTGTGTGTGTGTGTGTGTGTGTGTGTGTGTGTGTGTGTGTGTGTGTGTGTGTGTGTGTGTGTGTGTGTGTTTTTGCGTGCGTGCGCGCGCGCTTGCGGGTGTGGGGCGTGACCGGCATGGCGAGGGGATCAGACTGTCGCGCCTGCATGGATGGGGAGAGGTGGAGGAATGTGGCACCGGGCTGGGTCTGGAATCTTGTAAACAACACTGCCACCTGGCGGCCGCAAATCCGCTCCAAATACCATTTCAACTTACTTAAAGTACAACTAATATATTTGTATTAGGCCATTATTAGCCTATATAATTTGGCTTCACTGGCTTCTTTTTAGAATTGATTTTAAAATCCTTTTAAGGCACAAATGAGTCTGTCACCCCAATATCTTGTTGATCTCCTACACCCCTATAACCCTCCATCTTAGGTTCTCAGATGGGGCTCTCCTAATGGTTCCCGAGAAATTCCATCTCGTAAACAAGAGAGAACGATCGAGCCTTCTCCGTCCGTGCCCCTAAAATGTGGAACACCCTTCCCAAAACCACCCGACAAGCAGATACCATTGCATCCTTTAAATCTCTTCTAAAAACATGTTTGGTAAGAAAAGTTTCGAATTTCAGCCGTCCATAGGTGCCCTTTGAGAGCAGTTTTGAAGGAGTCAAGGGATTCGCATACATATGACACATTGTGGTGGCATAGGAGCGAAATTAATTTAGTCCCTTGTTTGTGCCGAATCTGGTTTGCACATGGTTTGTGCAACTTCGTTGACATTAAGGAAGTATTTAGACAGGTACATGGGTATCTTAGTGAAGTATTTAGACAGGTACATGGGTATCTTAGTGAAGTATTTAGACAGGTACATGGGTATCTTAGTGAAGTATTTAGACAGGTACATGGGTGTCTTGGTGGTGTAGTGAATCTTGTGTACTCTGTCATCAACCCTAAGCCATTCCAGCCTGTCAAAGTGGGTAGGGGTGAGGTGGGTTCGGGGAGTGAGGCCAAGTAGTAACCTGACCAGTTTGTTTTGGGAAGTCTGGAGCCTTGTTTTAAGGGCCTTAGAGGTGCTGTGTTACCAAGAGGTGCATGCATAGACGAAGAAACCTTGTACGAGGGCTCCTGTTAGGCCTCACTCACACTGTTGCAACATGCATACAACATTTGTCTTGTGTCTTGTCCGTGTTTAATGGTCACAATGCATTTCCAATGGAAGTCACATGGTTTAACAAAACATTTTTGTTTGATGGCTGTGTTGTGCCCCCCTCCCCCGCATCAAACAAAAAAAAATTGTCAAACCATGTGACTTCCATTGGAAATGCATTGGGGCGGCCATTAAACACGGACAAGACAAACAACAAATGTTGCATGCATGTTGCAACAGTGTGAGTGAGGCCTAAGGCTGCTTTGTCTCCCCCCCACCTGTTGTACTATAGCTTCGTATGACTCTCATGCGGAGCTGCTGTTAGTTGGCTCCTGATCGTTTAGTGCAGGGGTCCTCAACAGGCGGTCCGCGGTCCATAATAATGAAGTGATGAACAACATGTTTAGAAAAGGGAGGAAATGACAGCTAAAATAAAGCAAATCCCACTCTCAGATTCCACAGCAACCAGAAGTACTGAATTACTGGATGGTGATTTGTCCAAACAGCTTTGTGGGAATACAAAATGCAGAACGCATTTCCCCAGCAGTGGACAAGTCCACTGACACCAGTGATAATGGTCAGTTGGTGGTGTTTGTGAGGTATTATGATGATACCAGTGATAATGGTCAGTTGGTGGTGTTTGTGAGGATGATACCAGTGATAATGGTCAGTTGGTGGTGTTTGTGAGGTATTATGATGATACCAGTGATAATGGTCAGTTGGTGGTGTCTGTGAGGTATTATGATGATACCAGTGATAATGGTCAGTTGGTGGTGTTTGTGAGGTATTATGATGATACCAGTGATAATGGTCAGTTGGTGGTGTTTGTGAGGATGATACCAGTGATAATGGTCAGTTGGTGGTGTTTGTGAGGATGATACCAGTGATAATGGTCAGTTGGTGGTGTTTGTGAGGATGATACCAGTGATAATGGTCAGTTGGTGGTGTTTGTGAGGTATTATGATGATACCAGTGATAATGGTCAGTTGGTGGTGTTTGTGAGGTATTATGATGATACCAGTGATAATGGTCAGTTGGTGGTGTTTGTGAGGATGATACCAGTGATAATGGTCAGTTGGTGGTGTTTGTGAGGATGATACCAGTGATAATGGTCAGTTGGTGGTGTTTGTGAGGTATTATGATGATACCAGTGATAATGGTCAGTTGGTGGTGTTTGTGAAGTATTATGATGATACCAGTGATAATGGTCAGTTGGTGGTGTTTGTGAGGTATTATGATGATACCAGTGATAATGGTCAGTTGGTGGTATTTGTGAGGTATTATGATGATACCAGTGATAATGGTCAGTTGGTGGTGTTTGTGAGGTATTATGATGATACCAGTGATAATGGTCATTATGATGATACCAGTGATAATGGTCAGTTGGTGGTGTTTGTGAGGTATTATGATGATACCAGTGATAATGGTCAGTTGGTGGTGTTTGTGAGGGTGATACCAGTGATAATGGTCAGTTGGTGGTGTTTGTGAGGATGATACCAGTGATAATGGTCAGTTGGTGGTGTTTGTGAGGATGATACCAGTGATAATGGTCAGTTGGTGGTGTTTGTGAGGATGATACCAGTGATAATGGTCAGTTGGTTTGTGAGGTATTATGGTCAGTTGGTGGTGTTTGTGAGGTATTATGATGATACCAGTGATAATGGTCAGTTGGTGGTGTTTGTGAGGTATTATGATGATACCAGTGATAATGGTCAGTTGGTGGTGTTTGTGAGGATGATACCAGTGATAATGGTCAGTTGGTGGTGTTTGTGAGGATGATACCAGTGATAATGGTCAGTTGGTGGTGTTTGTGAGGGTGATACCAGTGATAATGGTCAGTTGGTGGTGTTTGTGAGGATGATACCAGTGATAATGGTCAGTTGGTGGTGTTTGTGAGGTATTATGATGATACCAGTGATAATGGTCAGTTGGTGGTGTTTGTGAGGTATTATGATGATACCAGTGATAATGGTCAGTTGGTGGTGTTTGTGAGGTATTATTATGATACCAGTGATAATGGTCAGTTGGTGGTGTCTGTGAGGTATTATGATGATTCCAGTGATAATGGTCAGTTGGTGGTGTCTGTGAGGTATTATGATGATACCAGTGATAATGGTCAGTTGGTGGTGTTTGTGAGGTATTATGATGATACCAGTGATAATGGTCAGTTGGTGGTGTTTGTGAGGTATTATGATGATACCAGTGATAATGGTCAGTTGGTGGTGTTTGTGAGGTATTATGATGATACCAGTGATAATGGTCAGTTGGTGGTGTCTGTGAGGTATTATGATGATACCAGTGATAATGGTCAGTTGGTGGTGTCTGTGAGGTATTATGATGATACCAGTGATAATGGTCAGTTGGTGGTGTTTGTGAGGTATTATGATGATACCAGTGATAATGGTCAGTTGGTGGTGTTTGTGAGGTATTATGATGATACCAGTGATAATGGTCAGTTGTTGGTGTCTGTGAGGTATTATGATGATACCTGTGATAATGGTCAGTTGGTGGTGTCTGTGAGGTATTATGATGATACCTGTGATAATGGTCAGTTGTTGGTGTCTGTGAGGTATTATGATGATACCAGTGATAATGGTCAGTTGGTGGTGTTTGTGAGGTATTATGATGATACCAGTGATAATGGTCAGTTGGTGGTGTCTGTGAGGTATTATGATGATACCAGTGATAATGGTCAGTTGGTGGTGTCTGTGAGGTATTATGATGATACCAGTGATAATGGTCAGTTGGTGGTGTCTGTGAGGTATTATGATGATACCAGTGATAATGGTCAGTTGGTGGTGTTTGTGAGGTATTATGATGATACCAGTGATAATGGTCAGTTGGTGGTGTTTGTGAGGTATTATGATGATACCAGTGATAATGGTCAGTTGGTGGTGTCTGTGAGGTATTATGATGATACCAGTGATAATGGTCAGTTGGTGGTGTTTGTGAGGATGATACCAGTGATAATGGTCAGTTGGTGGTGTTTGTGAGGATGATACCAGTGATAATGGTCAGTTGGTGGTGTTTGTGAGGTATTATGATGATACCAGTGATAATGGTCAGTTGGTGGTGTTTGTGAGGATGATACCAGTGATAATGGTCAGTTGGTGGTGTTTGTGAGGTATTATGATGATACCAGTGATAATGGTCAGTTGGTGGTGTTTGGGTATTATGATGATACCAGTGATAATGGTCAGTTGGTGGTGTTTGTGAGGTATTATGATGATACCAGTGATAATGGTCAGTTGGTGGTGTCTGTGAGGTATTATGATGATACCAGTGATAATGGTCAGTTGGTGGTGTCTGTGAGTTATTATGATGATACCAGTGATAATGGTCAGTTGGTGGTGTCTGTGAGGTATTATGATGATACCAGTGATAATGGTCAGTTGGTGGTGTCTGTGAGGTATTATGATGATACCAGTGATAATGAGCCTAAATAGATTATTACATATTTGTACTGTAAATGCATGTCTCTGCTCCCTTTATGTAAACCTGTTGGGTATTCAAGTGTAGAATATATTCTCTGGGTGAAACTCCCAGGGTGGCGTAGTCTGGTGTTCTGTGTCCGGGCCTAAGTGCCCTAGTCACATTATTATTATTATTATTATTATTATTATTTATATAGGCCACTCCGCTATTGAATTTGATTTTCTTTTCACAGTATATGCAGAATGGGTAGCCTACATTTCAAACGAAAGCACAATTAAGTCAAAACAAAAATCGTATATGTGGACGACACCATGAATCCATGATAAAGGATTACACTTGTTTACAACAGGGTCCAGAACATGGAGACGTAGACCTACAAATGGTATCCGGAGAACTCGCCAGTTTACCAACTCGCCACGATTTAATGCATTTTAGTTTTACTTCACCTTCATTTAAATTGCATTGAATTGAGAGAGAGAGGATAGTTGTTTAGTTGTTAAGTTTTGCACTAGAGAAAGTAGGAATGCTAAAAGTTTAAACACAAAGTACCGAAACAATGTAATTAGTAAACAATATCCTAGGCTACTAAATTAAGCAATTATTAACCTAGCTTGCACATTTTGCAAGGCCATGGGAAATAAAGTATCAACATAATAAAATATGTATAGGTACATAGGCTGCTAGTGCTACATAAAACAGAAATTTTAACAGACCTCAAATGGTTGGTTAATTGATCCGACCGAGTTTTAAAATATACTATTATGTTGCTGTTTATGCATTGCTTAAAGTTATGTTTTCATTTTTGGGAAAGAAGCTACCCATGTTTTCCCCTCACTATCATTATGGGACAGAGTAGTGACACCCGATGACCACTAGAGGGAGCTCTAGGCTCAAGTAGCATTCTACTATTAAATACAAAATGTATTAAAAAAAAACAAGCCCTTACCAAAAGAAGGCCTCAACATTCACTGTGGTTAATGCATACTGGCAAGCATAACACCGTCTATCTGTAGCCTTTTACTTTTGCAAATGTATTGCACTGATTGCAGCCTAGGTTCCTCTCCAAGCTGTCACCTTGGACTAATGGCTCGGATGACCCACAGTGAAAAGCTCCTATGCTCAATTTCCCCCCCTGATTGTATATGTAAATTCCCACCGTGTTTTGCTTCTTGCATGTCCTGTGTGTCAAATACAGTGGCTTTGCATAATTGATTATTTGATTTCGCAGTATGGGCAGAAAGGAGACCAGAAGCAGATGGTCAAAATAACCAAACTAAACAGAATCAATGGGCTGTGATTGATATTGTTAAATGGTGGTATGTGAAAATATTTTTATGTTGTAGGCTAGTGTGTATAGTACTTAATTGTAAGATAAAAGTATTGTTACTTGTAACAATACTTGTATTGCCAACTCGGTTGGCTCAGAATGACTTACTGTATAAGCATCAAGGATGCAACAGAAGACCATCAATGAATCATAATAGGAAATTAGGAATGGCCTCTATTTGTCTTGTTGATCTTTATTGCTAACAGGACTCAGTGGACTGATCATCTCTATAGCAAGCGAAGGCTGGTAATTGTAAATTGTTTTCTCTAAGGCAGTGGTTCTCAAAGTGGGGTCTGGGGACTCACAGGGGTCCTTGGAGGGGTTCCAGGGGGGTCCCCAGCGAAATGTCTTACTGTGACTATTTTTGTGGCTAAATATAGCACATATACAAGCACACAGTGTGTCACTTTGTGGCGCGATAATATGAGCTTATACGTACATATATTTTTTAGAACATTCTGGAAAGTATTTGGAATATTTTGAATAGTTTTGTAGGCCTATGTTTAACATAAATCATCTTTTCTGGGGGCTGCCTCTTCAGATGTGGGTTGGCAGCCAAATAAGTATCAATTTAGAGGTCCTTGACATGAAACCGTTTGAGAAGCACTGCTCTAAGGCTCTAGTAGTGGCTTGGTGGCAGTGGTGGACAAAGTAGAGTCAAATAGCTACTCCTGGTCAAATATTACACAAGTACAAATGAAGGTTATACTCAGTCAGATTTGTACTTGAGGATACATTTAATTTGTGTCAGATCTTGTGTCTAGGTGACACATGACGTTTGACACAATCTAAATGTTTCAATAGAAGAGCAGGAAGACAAATACAACCACCCCAATGGTAAGTTATATTAACATACTCTACCATAAAGATTTGATAGAATTTCAATTTATTCATAAAAAGTGCCGCTTTAAGTATTCAAAAATACAGCATTGCTGTAATGACAATTTCCACAAATAAAATGTTCAAAGAAATATATAATTGTGAATACGACATAGCAGATCTACAAGCTCACAATGAGTCACGATGATGCCATGCGTTGTGAGCTTGTAGATTGAGTATTTTATCTACATTTGAAATAGAGCTTGGGTTCATTCATAATTTACCTTTTCCCTTCGTAGATAGGCCTATGTAGTGGTTCAGTGGAGTCAAAAGAACAATGTGAAAGTCTCCAAAAATACAAATACCATACTCGAGTAAACAGTAAAGTGTACAGACTTTCTTTTTACTTAAGTACAGTACTCCACTGTCCATGCACCACTGGTTTCAAGTCACATGCTTTGATGCTTCAAAAGAAATGTGACGTGAAAATTAAACAGGCTAAACATGCTCATGAATGTTTGCTTTTCTGAATGTTGGCCAACTTATTACTTAACACATGCTGCCTTTAGCTGACTTCTCTAATAGCTTACACAAATCAGGAGAGGAAGGTCACGTTCGATTAAACCTTCCATCCCCTGTGACTGTGTATGGAAATTAAGAGGCCAGTCTCATCCTGTTTTCATGCTATCGAATACTTACACGGGCTTAAATCACCTTTGAAGTCAGGCCCGGTTCCACGGGGCTGCCAGAGGGGGCCTGATCCCTCAGTTGCTAATTCTGCCCCCTTAGTTGAAGTTACTATCAGTGGCGTGCACAGACATTTAGAGGGGCAGGTGCTCAAGTTAAAAAAGGGCACCTTGTGCAGCGCGTGGAACCAGCCGGTTCCACGCGCGGGAACCCCTTTTCGTGTTAGCATTATGTTATGCTTTAGCTATTGAAAAATAGCAGATCTACAAGCTCATAGCGCGCCACCGAGTGGCGCGCTACGAGCTTGTAGGTCTGCTATTTTTGAAAAATCAAAAAAAAAAGAAGAAAAAAAGTTATTTTATTTTTTATTTTTTCAAAAGGGCACATTGCCAAAAGGGCAGGGGGTGCTCTAGCACCCCCTAGTGTCTATCTGTGCACGCCACTGGTTACTATGGACATATTGTTGCGACCGTACGTTGCAGATTACTATGAAAACCTGCAAAACCTGTAAATGAATCAGTCAGTCCGTCTGTCCGTCCCTCACACCTCGTGACTTGCTCCATATATAGCCGTCAGTCCGTCACGCCTCATGACACGGTCCATATAGCCGTCTCCATAAGATCACGACACTGACCTCATCAAACCCTGGATAGTCATACATGGAGAAGACTGAATCCTCACCTAGATCTGCATATATGGAGCCGGCCAGCAACTCTGACCAGCTGACCTGTTGTGACATTCCATATGTTGATCCTTCTCCACCCGTCCTTCCTCTTCGATGTCTCCCTTTTAACTGATACCTGTCCATTCAAAGTCTAGACATAGATGGGCCCGCCCCAAAGTTATTAGAGCAGTCGGCAAAAACTAGAGTTCTCAACAGGCCCGAAAATCAAGGCACGGCCCTACCTGGGCGCTAACTGGGCCCTAACTGGGCTGGCCCAAGGCCCCGTCTGGCCTTACTAATTAGCACACATTTTACGGCCTACCCGGTCTGAAAAAAGGTCCATATATGGGCATTCCGAGACCTATTGTTTCAGCGCGACCCCAGGGCGTCTTACTGGTTTTACTATATAAAAATGATGTGCCTCCTCACCATTTTCAGCTACCCCCTGACTGGCCTGTAAGTGCCAGTCGAAACCCATGTGTATATTTCTGATCAGAACTGAATGTAAGAATCTTTTTGTGGGTTTGTTAGCCTGTTGATAGTAGCAAACACGGCTTGTTTTTGGTGATGATGTCCGGAAAGGAAAACCACCTTGCATGTCCTGGGGGTTGTAGAGTGGATGTTAAAAACACGGTGCACAGTCAATGTAGAGACCGCTTCAGCAAAGTCCTCAAAAACGGGTGCACAGTATTTACGTTGCCTGCAGACATTTAGGAAAATAGCTTGAGAGGAGCAATTCAACTGAAACTGGAGAGCCAGATATTCAAAACAGGTAATTTATTCCCTTCAATCAATGCATTGGAGGAGGGAATAAGAGGACAGACATTTCATCAGAGGTATCAGAGAGAGAGAGAGAGAGAGACTGAGACTGACAGAGAGAACATTTATTATGTAAAACAAACTGAAGGGAAGAAGTCAATTTGTGGGATCTTTCCAAAAGGTAGGCCAAATACTCTATTTGTTTCATACTGAGTATTCAGGGGCATCATTTGGGGTTCCTCTAGCTTTCCCATGTACCTTTTTATTCATATTTCCTCCTCCTCTGAATCGTTTTTGTTTGCAGATTAATCTGTTTTAAAGGGATAGTTCAGATTTTTTGAACTTAAGTTATATGAAATACTTGCCATTAATATAGTGGTTGCAACTGTATTAATTGATTGCCCGAGTCCCGTGGTTGGAGTTCTGCTCTGGTTTTGGTCAATATTAAGTAGTTCCGGTCATTTTGTGGGGGGCACTGGGGCCACGCAGTAAAAGTAAATGAATCCACAAAACGAACGTAATTTGTATTGTTGACCTATTTCTAAAATATTAGCGCGACTTTCGTTCAACTTTGACCCCTCTATCACATGGAACTATTTTTTGGGCGTAGTGATATAGACACAAAAAACATAGTTCTGTGTGATAGAGGGGTAAAAAAAGAACGAAAGTTGCACTAATATTTTAGAAATAGGTCAACTATACAAATGACGTTAGTTTTGTGGATTAATTTACTTTTACTGCGTGGCCCCCAGTGCCCCCCACAAAATGACCGGAACTACTTGATATTTCACCAAAACCAGAGCAGAACTCTCACCATGGGACTCGGGCAATCAATTAATACAGTTGCAACCACTATATTAATGGCAAGTATTTCATACAACTTAAGTTCAAAAAATCTGAACTATCCCTTTAAGGTGAACAAACAATTGTTTTCTTTCTGCACTTTCTGTTTACTTTAAAACTGGCCTCACTATTGTGGGCATGCAGGCGATGATTATGATAATAATATGGCCTGGCAGAGACAGTAAGCATTTCAATATAATGTGTTGTCTATTTCTATTTGACAGGATGAGGGGGGAAATACTGCTCTTCCTCACTCTCTCAGGTTTGTGTGTGTGTGTGTGTGTGTGTGTGTGTGTGTGTGTGTGTGTGTGTGTGTGTGTGTGTGTGTGTGTGTGTGTGTGTGTGTGTGTGTGTGTGTGTGTGTGTGTGTGTGTGTGTGTGTGTGTGTGTGTGTGTGTGTGTGTGTGTGTGTGTGTGTGTGTGTGCGCGCGCGTACATGCACAGTTCTATACCAGTGAATGAATTCTCTGTCACTGAAGTTGTGTCTCCTGACAGGCTTGTGGAACCTGTCCTCTTGCGAGGTGGTCAGAAGGTTCCACTATGTGGCAGAGAAGAAGAACTGGACCGAAGCTCAGAGTTACTGCAGAAACAACTACGATGACCTGGCCAGCCTACTCAACATGGAGGACATTAGCAGTCTTCTGAAGAATCGTGAATCACACATGGATAGGCCAAATTCTGGGTTTGCGTGGATAGGGCTTTCTGATGACAAAGGCAATTGGACCTGGTCCCTGAACGGCACAGGCCATCACAAAAACACACACTTTACCAACTGGAAGGCGGGCAAACCTCATATTTTAAGCGATAAACTGATTTGTACCGTTATGGACCGAAACGGCTCTTGGTATGATGTGGGGGAAGGCTGTTATACAAATAAACTTCCTTCAGTCTGCTACAATGGTGAGCCTTTACAATGATGTCTTCTGTAGGCAGTGCGTCTCATGTGTCTATTAACCACTGGCGCCAATAATATAGGCCCCATGCATTACAATGACAAGTAACCGATATGCAACTTTGTAGAACCATTATGTCTTGTTTCTACAACTTGTCATAAAATGAAAAGTTGTTCAGGGTAAACACATTAACCATTTACATATAGTTCAAATGAGTTTATTTGCATTGCGTAAAAAACCCAAAACGAATGCATAAATATTTGCAGTAGATATTAGGTAGCAGCTGCATTAGCATTACATGAACAACATAGGCCTACATTATAGGCCTAATATTGCTTTCATGAATACTTATTGATTACTTGGTGCAAACATTAATATTGTGACAAATCAAATAATTTAAAGAACCGGTAACTACTCGGAACGATGCAAAGTTGAGAATGAGGAAAGTTGGGAATGCAAGCCTAACCCAGTTATGCAAAACCAGTAGTACCCAGATGGGTTGTTATACCTACAGTATATATGGAGATCTCTGTATTTGTCTGCCCATATCCCTATTATGCCCATATATGGATATCCTTGATGTCAT
The DNA here is from genome assembly GCF_951216825.1 of Electrona antarctica. Classification (NCBI taxonomy): domain Eukaryota; kingdom Metazoa; phylum Chordata; class Actinopteri; order Myctophiformes; family Myctophidae; genus Electrona; species Electrona antarctica. Next base: position 39,688,357 of record NC_136796.1, read on the forward strand.
ACGTAAATGCCCATACTGTATACGGTCATACTTGGGCATATTGGTCAGATCAGTGGTTCTGGACAACCAACTTCATGCTGGACACTGTGTTCCCTTCGCTTCTTGTCAATACGCACGCCAAGTTTGAAGACGGTCGGACGGTTAATCTCCCGATCTCCTGATCAGAATATGCCCATATTTGGGCATGCCCATATATGGCTATTCCTGTATGGTCATATCGGTTGGATCGCCCCCTCGGGTCCTGCGCCCCCTCGGGCGTGTAGATAAATGCTAAATGTAGCATTTATAGTTTAGTTAAAGTAATAGATTATATTTTGAAAGTAACTAAGTAAGTATTTTTTTCTACTTGTGTTCTAGGTTCTGCTTACTTTGTCCAGGATACCAAACGTTCTTGGTTTGAGGCTCAACAATACTGCAGGGAGAAGAACATGGATCTGGCCAGTGTGATGGACGAAACTGAGAATACGGAGATTGCCAAAAAGATGAAATCCAAGTTTACATGGATTGGTTTGTACAGAAAGCCCTGGGCGTATTGGTCTGATCAGCGGAGTGTCAACTTCACACACTGGCGAGCAGGCCAGCCCCCCCCTACACGTGCATATCCTGATATTGGCTGTGTTGCAATTGACACCAACAAAGGGCAGTGGTTTTATAAATTGTGCACTAATAAAGGCCCCTTTGTCTGCCAAGAACCAGCTCAACACCAGGCGAGGCTCAAGGTGAAGATCAGCTCTGGGGCTGATGTGAACGATCCAGAAGTCCAGCATCAGCTTCTACAGCAGGTAAGATCGTGGACCACAACATCCTTACCTTGAAGGGAAACTTTGAAAGTGTATGTGTGACAAATCTGACATAACGTTTACCAGTGTGTCTTCTCAAGGTTCAGGTCAGGAACACATGCATGTTTTTGTGAGGTATCTCAAGAGGTTGTCTTTTTCTCGTCCTCTCTAGGTGCATGCTATGTTGGAGAAGAAGGGGATGTCCGATTTCAAGCTACGCTGGACCCAGAGAGACGGGAACATTTTCCACAAGGAGCCAAAAAAGAAGAATTGAGGAGGTATCTCCTTTGGGCTTTGTTCAGATGGCAGCAGCGTAATACATGTGTGCATATCACTTAAGCCATATCATAAGCGTGTTTCATCATGCTTTGAAATTGTAGAACAGCTATTTTGGAAAACATTTAATACATTTGGAATGCTTTTTATTGTTTTTATTTGTCCAAAATGGGGAAGTCAGGGTTAAAATATCATATGAAGGTCCATTATTTATTTGGCATTTGAGCCACAGGCCAATCTCAAGATCCAAGAGAGATTTTGTCCACGTTGGTACCATTAGGAGAGATAACAGGCCAATGTTATCCAGTCTTGGCCTCATTGCACTGGCTTCCGGTTGTTTTTAGGATTGATTTTAAAATTATTTTACTTGTTTATAAAGCTCTCAATGGTCTCGCACCTTCCTACCTACATGACTGCCTGCCGAAATATGTCCCAAACCGCCCCCTAAGGTCTTCCACTGCTGGCCTGCTCGCTTTGCCTCAAAAAATGGCAACTAAAAAATACGGGGAAGCAGCTTTTTGCTTCTACGGGCCGACGGCGTGGAACAAACTCCCACTGTACCTTCGACAGGCAGCCTCTGTAGACATTTTTAAAGCTCAGCTCAAGACCCACTTCTACACCCTTGCTTTTAATTGATTTATTTGTCTTTAAAAAAAAATGTTATTCATGTCCTCACTGTATTGTTTATGCCCTTCTTTTCTTTTTTTGTGTAAAGCACTTTGAGCTGCATTTCATGTCATGAAAGGTGCTATACAAATAAAGTTTTATTATTATTATTATTATTATTATTAATGTTGCTCGAAATAACAATTCTTCTGCATTGTTTGTAGACTTCTTGTAAAATAAGTAATGCAGATGTTTAACAATAATTTAACTCTTGAGAGCATGAAATGAAACCCAATTTGGTTTAATTTGGTTACCAACTCCATCATTTAGCTGCATGGGGACAACCTGGAACCCACTCAAGGACCACTGGTGGTCCCCGGACCACTGGTTAAAAACCACTGGGTTATTGTAAACCAACCTTTGATGTGATAGCAACATAATATGTTTAGAAACTGTAAGGCACTAGTAGTCGTTGCAGTTTAATAATGGCTGAGGGCTGTAGTGAGACAAACTCAAAAGAGACTTTTTTTTGGTCTCCTACCGGAAGCACAGCTGATTATCAAAATGATTGACTTAAAAATGCAAAAAAAAAAAAAAGGTTTTGTGCCAAGGAACACCAGAAGAGAAGATTTGAATTAAGATTAAGATTTTTCTAAAATGGTTATGATTTTTCTGTACCGGATACAGTTTAGTACATTTAATGATGCCATGTTATTCATTATATTTTTAAAACATTATAATAAAATCATATTTACAAGTATTTTTATGAATGCTAGTAGTTATTGTATTGTTATTGTATATGAACATCAAACAAAATTGCTTTGACCCCTCTTCACTTTTTCTTCTTTAATGCTACACCATTAGCATGAGACAAAACATTTCCTTTTGTCAATTAGATGCATGTGCTTCCATGCTGCAGTGATCACACATGCACGCGCGTCACGCACACACACACACACACACACACACACACACACAGAGAGAGAGAAAAAGAGAGATTTGGGACTGAGGCTGAAAACTATGACTTTGACACTAAATTATCCTTTAGGTAAAGTTTTACACAGTTTTGCAAAAAGCCTGCAAACGTTACATTAAACTCCATCATGCACTCCACACTATATGGCCTCTCTCGACTGACACCTCTTCTTTGAGTGTTCTTTTTGGTGGATTGAAGCTAAAATAAAAAAAACTTGTGTCTATTTACTCACTAATACTAAACGGGCGGCAGTGGATCAGGGGTAGAGTGGCTGGATGGGAACCGCAAGGTTGCCAGTTAGTGTCGAAGTGTCCTTGAGCAAGACACTGAACCCCTAATTGCTCCTGATGTGCTGGTTGGTGCCTTGCATGGTTTCCGCCGCCATCGGTGTATGAATGTGTGTGTGAAACTGTGAATGGGTGAATGTAATGCACAATCTTTGTAAAGCGCCTTGGATAAAGGCGCTATATAAATGCACCATTTAATACATGAGGCGGTTTTATCACAGCGGTCTCTCTGACCACCAGGCATGCAGTGTCCACCTCCACTAGCACAGGGGTTCTCAACCCGTGGGTCGCGACCCCTCGGGGGGTCGCCAAATTATTTTAGGGGGTCCCCAAATTATTTTCAAAAAAAATATATTTTTTTTAGATTTTTTTTTCACGATTTTTCAAAAATAGCAGACCTACAAGCTCGAGTGGCGCGCTATGAGCTTGTAGATCTGCTATTTTTCAATAGCTAAATTATAACAATGCTTAAAACACCAAAAGGGGTTCCCGCCAAAAATGGTTTAAGGTTATTGTAGCAGTCAATTTATATTGGGGGTCGGGAGGGGGCGGGGCGGGGGTCCCGAGACATTGCCAAAGCATTTCCGGGGGTCCCCGGCCAAAAACGTTGAGAACCCCTGATGTGGACGACCAAGATAAAGGTCGCACTCTCAATTTCACTCTTCCATCATGTATGACTCTGCACCCCGTGTCCCAAACACAACACATGAAGGACATGAGAATGAAACTGTCTTGATGTTTATTAATGTAATCTGAATGTTTACCAAGTTAACACATGTTGCCTTTAGCTGACTTCTATAGGCTAATAGCTTACACAAATCAGGAGAGGAAGGTCACACTCGATTAAACCTTCCACTCCCTGTGTATGGAAATGAAGAGGCCAGTCTCATCCTGTTGTCATGCTATCGAATAGTTACACTGGCTTTAAATCAGCTTTGAAGTGCCCATACGTACTGTAAGTTTCTGATCAGAAGTGAACATAAGAATCTTTTTGAGGAGTAGCCTGACGAGTCATTGAAATAATTGTGATTAGCGATCTGATTGTGTTTCGACATGGAACATTGGAACATATACATTTGTGTTCATAGCTTTTTACGCTTTGCAAACAAACATTGCACAGGATAGATAGATATGACAGTTAAATAACGTAAATTATTTTATACACTCAAAACCTTAAACAATAGTGGAAATGGCCCGGAAAATGTCAACATCGAAACGATTATGACAATTCTAATTGCTATTGGGCGATTATGTAATTATTGTGACAGGCCTAATTGTGGAGCAGTGTGTGGATTCATTGTGACGGTCAATTCTGTATTTCTGTTTATACTGGAATCTACACACTAGCCTTTGAATATTCATGGGCTCTTATCTGTCCGCAACAGCTTTGTTTATCTACTATGGAGTTAATTCTATACACTATATGCCTGCGTGCCTTTGTAAGACCCTACTGATTCATACACTACTGATTCATACACTACTGATTCTACTGATTCAAACACGGTGCACCCGCACCGACAATAACAACACTGTCATAGTCAACGTAGAGATCAAAAATGGTTGCACAAATATTTAGATGGCCTGTAGATATTATAGGAACATAGCTTGAGAGGAGGAATTCAACTAAAACTGGAGAGCCAGATATTCAAAACATTCCCTTCAATCAATGCATTGGAGGAAATAGCTAAAGACAATTGTAACTCCACCTCCTTCAGGGTATATACCTGTATATCCTATATAATAAGGTGGGTGAGAGAGAGAGAGAGAGAGAGAGAGAGAGAGAGAGAGAGAACAAAGTGTATAGTGTACTGT
>NC_136796.1:39695592-39898575 GCF_951216825.1 Electrona antarctica
GCCTTTATTTTATATTTTTTATGGAGGGAGTCAGTAGGCTGACATGAAATGGGGAGAGACATGGGGGGGTGACATGCAGCAAAGGCCGTCGGGATCGGGAGTCGAACCCGCGGCACACTGCCAGACTGGATTACCAGGTGCCTGGACCGCTGAGCCACGGCCCAGGCAGATCTGCACTTGTTGGCGAACGACACCACCGTACTACAGAAATATAAATTAAAGTATATAGATACAGCGACTCTGTATCCAGAGCCTCGTCTTTAGATGCATGAGACGCAAATGACGGAAATATTAACGCGCCTCGGCTAGCAAAGCAATGGAGTACGGACATTACCGCGATTGACTGCAAACAGTGCAAAATTATTAGCTTGGGTGGGGCAGCAGAATATGCCCAAATATGGGCATGCCGATATATGGCTATTATATGGTCCTATCGGACGGGTTGGTGGTTCTGGACAGTATTTAAATGGGCATATCGGTCAGATTGGTGGTTCTGGACAACCGACACATTTGAAGTCTGTCGACCGGTTCTCGAGATATGAAGTGAACTACGAATGCACAGACATGCATGCAGAGATTTAGCAATTTTAGGATAAGTATAGATTTTATTTTGTTACTATGTTGTATCTAGTTACTATTCTATATAGGACTCTTGGGCAGAAAACTCAGTTGAAACTCAAGTATTTCTTTCTACTATGTTGTGTTCTAGGTTCTGCTTACTTTGTCCAGGATACTAAACGTTCTTGGTTTGAGGCTCAAGAATGCTGCAGGGAGGAGTACATGGATCTGGCCAGTGTGATGGACGAAACTGAGAATACGGAGATTAAAAAGCTGGCTGCTGTTGTAACAGGCAACTGCTGGATTGGTTTGTACAGAAAGCCCTGGGCGTATTGGTCAGATCAGCGGAGTGTCAACTTCACACACTGGGGACGTGGCCGCCAGCCTTCTCATACAGCGTTACAATACTGTGTTTTAATTAACACCCAGACAGGGAAATGGTTTAAGGATCCGTGTAATATCACATTACCCTTTGTCTGCCAAGAAAACACCATCCCTCAAGAAAACCCTCAACACCAGGCGAGGCTCAAGGTGAAGATCAGCTCTGGGGCTGACGTGAACGATCCAGAAGTCCAGCATCAGCTTCTACAGCAGGTAAGATCGTGGACCACAGAATCCTTATAGGGAAACATTGCAGATACTTTAAGGATGGAAGGAGTATTGTATGTGTGGAAATCTGACTTCCCAATGCGTTATAATCATTTTCAACTGCGCTGAAAGATCTCTGCAGGCCTCATCGTGATTCCATTCAGCTTTTTCCGTTAAACGTAACTCTGTGGCCTTTTTGTGTCTCTGTCCCCATCATAACACTGTCACGATTCAGTGTTAATTTTGACAGCAGATTTTGATAGTTTTAGTCATATTTTAGTTCTGAAAGGTTTTGGACTAAATCTACAGTCGACTTAGTCGACTATATGTATTTTTGCAGGCCATGATGGTGTCGCAATGCCTGTTTTATACTTAGCTGCATGCCAAAACAATTGCCAATACACGCTTACAACGTGCCGCGCTCCGATACATTGCGATCTTTTATAGTAATCAATAAGTAATCCATTTTGTTACTTAAGTAAAAGTATCAATACTGCATAATAGAAATACTCAGTTATAGCGTTGGCCTCGATGCTTCCCCAAAGAAGAAGTTCTGTCTTGTTGTCCGTGTTACGCGGAAAAGTGTGTCCCAGTATTAATCTGTGTCCGTCCCAACATGCATTTCACTGGTGACCCTTTCACTGGTGACCCGGAAGTGGACAGACAGACAGACAGCGATCGGTCCATTTAGTAATGATAGCGATCGGTCCATTTAGTAATGATAGTAATGATTGTATAGTCAAATAAGTTATTTGTGCCAGCATTGTGCAGCGTGCGTGATTCCATTTGCTCGTTCAGTTCAGTAGAGACGGCCTACACGCACGCATATACCAAATGAAAGCCCGAATTTCGTAGTTTACATAGTACTTTGATTTTTTTTTTAAATGAGCAAGATTTGAGCGAGTTGTGAGTGTGACTCAATGAAAAGACGAGTGTTCTTGGCTCTGTGCGTGTGGAGAAAAAAAAATAATGGCACGAGGAGAGTGGGGGGGGGGTGTTACATACTCGAGGATGGTATATTTATATGTATTATATATGAGACCGTGACATATTTCTATATATTGTATATTATATAAGGGGTATTTATATATATATATATATATATATATATATATATTATGTTATACGGTGATTATATTGATACATAGGGATATTATAGTATATAGTGATATGGCATAGTATGGAGTGCTGATTGCAGTTCTCAGTCACAGGTCTGGCTGGTGCTCGGAGGCGGAGACTTACCTTCCACCTGCCCACCTCGTCAACGGGAGCCTATCATCATCAGGAGGCCAGCCAGAGGAAGACTACTTAAGAGCAGCTGTGATGCCAGCTCGTTGGCAGTATGACTCAGTCTGCCATACTGAGAGCATACTGTCCAGGGGAGCTGTGAAGCGACACCTTTGTAAAAAGTCAACACTAGGGTCTCCATATACCTGTGTGGAGGTTCCTGAGTGTTTATATATATATATCTCTTGCCTGTCTCGCTGTGGTGATGTTACAAGTAATTATACGCACATGGATTTAAGTGGTATGGTATAATTTACAGGAGTATGGGAGCTTGTTTTTTGTAACAGTCATTTTGTTAAGCATTAGGTAGAGTAGAGAGTTTAAATAGGTTGATCATTTGTGACCATTCTTTTCCTTTTGTTGGTTAGGATTAGATAGAAGGTTCTTTTGCATCTAGGATAGGTATAGTCTTTTTTGTTTGTTTCCCTGGGTTGCCCCATACAGCCTTTTGTTCTCATTATATAATTTAAATAACACTTGTAACTCGACGTGGCTCGAGTAGAGGGCTCAGCCCCTATATTTAAGTTGGTTGGAAACCCAGAAATTATCGTTATTAGTCCGTACAGGTTGTCTAGATAGAAGGTTATAGCTATATATATATATATATATATATATATATATCCCCATATTGTTTATATATATTCATACTATTGTATTGATTGCCTATATACCTTCTGTCTATTGAATATACCTTATTGAAGCACTGTGAATAAACGACAGTTCACTTGCCAGCCTTGTTGCGTCCTTTAAGTACCCCTAGATATATGAAGGAAACGTAACAGGGGGGTGTACAAGTGAGACTTCAAAGTTCAAGGCAGCACCAAACCACACCTATGCATAATATAACGGGTAACGGAGGTGTTTTAGGGATTTAGACAGGTAACCAAAATACCAACTTTAGTGGTGGAACACCCCTTCCCCACTGCTAAATCCCAAAACAGTGTATTTAGAAAGATTAGACGAAATTGGAGCCCTCAGTGTTCTAACAGAGTCTAGGGGTTTGAATTGCTGCGATGGATTCATACGACCACAACCAGCCCATGTTCAGGGTGGGAAGGTGATATTTGCCACTGCACGTAACGTATACTCCTATGGGCTGAGTCGTGGGGTGGCACCTGTCAGCAGGGAGTGCTGGGCATTGGAGGAGTAGGAGGACGGAGGCTCCCTGTCTGGTATGAGCCAGTAGGGTACAACAACAGCAGTAAAAACGTCTGGGTTTCTGAGGCTACAACAAACACAAATACACAGAAATGTGTGTTTGGGGAGGAATTAATTGACTAAATTGTGGAGAAAAAGGAAACTCTGCATTTTAAAGTGCACGCCAGCAGTTTTATATTTGTGCAGAGCCACCTTTCACAGGTTCCAATAAAGGTTTAATTGTGAAAAGATAGTTCGGTAAATAGTCCAAGTCATAACTCCAAGTAACACGTGCGGCACGCACGCACGCACGCACGCACGCACGCACACGCACACACACACACACACACAGAAATTAAATTCTCATTTGGGACTGAGGCTGAAAACTATGACTTTGACACTAAATTAATCCTTTTAATTCCATTTTTACACTCAGCGAGCTTAAAAAAAGCATCCAAACTCTTAAACTCCATCATGCACTCCACACTATATTGCCTCTCTCGACTGACAAGCTAAAATAAAAACATGTGTCTCTTTAGTCACTAATACATGAGGCGGTTTTATCACAGCAGTCTCTCTGTGGACGACCGAGATAAAGATCACACTCTCAATTTCACTATATTCCATCATGACTCTGCACCCCGTGTCCCAAAAGACTCCCAATCACAAAACAGGACGGACATGAAAATGAAATGAATGTTATCCTATCTGAAATCCTGTTTGCTAACTAAACAACATGCTGACTTCCCTAATAGCTTACACAAATCAGGGAGGAGGGTCACATTTGATTAAACCTTCCATTCCCTGTGTATGGAAATTAAGAGGCCATGGAGTGAAAGTCATATTCCAAACATAATACTCAAGTACAGTACAGACACTCAAAAAAGTACAGTCCTCAAGTAAATAGTAAATGTACTTTACTGTCCACCACTGAGGTTTGCCATTTTGTTTGTGTAATAATGTGTTCATGTGCTTCTTCCACAGCTCCTCGAGGAACAGCCAGAATATCATCATTGTCTTACATTAAACAGACAATGTTACTTCATCATTTGGTTGACTGAGGCCTATATAATGTGAACCTCAAATAAAATTCATGGCATGCAACATGTAGCTTGTCCTGTTTTTCATGCTGGAAGTGATGGTCCGCTCACATCCCAGTCCCATGTGTCCTTTACTTTCCACTGTCAACATAACAAGTAGACTAAATATCATACAATTTTAAATGTGCAATTGATTTTGTCGACAAAAAAATATTTTAGCTTGTAGTTTGCTATTTTCAGAGCGAGACACCCAACATAAAATGACTTGTCTTATAGTTCTACTGGATCGCTTCTCCACTAGTCCCTCCCGAACATAATAGTATAGTTTTTATTCATTGACAAAATTGTCAATATATTTAGTCATAGTTTTAGTCATCATAGCATTTATTTAGTTTTTAGTTCGTTTTCGTCAGTAAAAATGGTATTCTATGGACATTTTTCATCATAGTTTTATCATCCTCAATGATATCAGGCGAGGGGAGAATATTATGAATTTTTTCGTTTATTTTTATTTTTGAGTGAGCCTCTAAGGACACCGTACTTCGCTTTTCAGTCATATTAGCTTACCGTTCACTAGCCTGTTAGCGCGGCAGAAAGAATGCCTCGTCTCTCCTAATCCAGGGCGCTCTCCGTGGTTTTGATCTGATGGATATACTAAGCGCTTCATTTCTGCTCCTCGTCCGCCTCTCGATCAAAATATGAACGTTTTGGAGCTTCTAGCGATATAATAGAATCGATTCGAGACCAAGGTAAGCTAGCAAAATATTTCTCAGTTTTTTTCCGGATTGTTGACTTGTTGACGGCACTGACTGTGTTAAGGCCACGGCGGCGAGGGAAAACAAGTCAAAGAGCAATAATAAGGAAGTGAAGGGGAGAAAAATAACATTTTAGCCTTTATATATCAAGAGCAGGGGGTGGGGGAAGAAAGAAAGAAAGAAAGAAAGAAAGAAAGAAAGAAATCCAACACTGAGCAGACCCTGCAGGGAGCTCTCCGGTGCCTGACTTTTCCGCGGGACCACCTAAAAAGCAGCTCCATAAACGCAGCGAGCTCTGAGAAAACTATTGCGCTTTTCTTCTCAGACGAGGGCCAACGCCCTTGCCATGCGCTCACCAGGGCTCCTCTACTGAGATGGAGGCGGGGGAGGATACGGTACGACGATAGGGGTCATCAAGTACACGGACAAAATGTGTCCGTGGCAAGACTTGGCCTTTATTGGCATTTTTCTTTTTCACACCATTTTGTTCTCATTTTGATTATTGAATGTCAAGTCTCAAGGTTTTTTTCAGAAACTGTATGACACGTATATGATTATGACAGTATGGCACATTAGGAGTCCAACTAGTAGTTCTCAAACTCTTCATTTTAAGGACCCCCTTAACTCTGAGAGCGTACAAAATACAAATAGAACCAAATTGACCTGTAAAGCCCAATGGCTTTACTGGTTTGGGCCATTGAAATGAACCAGTTGAATCACTTGGGTTGACGTGGGTTTCATTCACAGAGATGTAAGCAGATTTGTAAAGTGTCAACGTAATTTCCTTGAGCGGTACTTCCTCAAAAGTCCTGCAACTTCCGCCCCCCAAAAATGAGAGCGTCTACAGCGTAGGTCTTGGAACCCACTTTGAGAACCATGTTGTCCTATTCGTGTAATCATGAAAGGAGATATTAGTGAGGCTGTTGGAAATATTTAAGATAAGGGAAGACTCGAAGACCAATTGTTGCATATAAAATGCAGAAGGGACAATTAATGATTTACTAATGATAAAAAGGACTGTATAATACTGTATTACTGAGCTGCAACAGAGCTGAAACTATAAAACTGTAAAAATACTTTTCTGAAGTAATCAGAGTACAAATAAATACTCAGCACCACAAATCTAGGCAGAGAGCCTCTAACAATTGGCAAAAATGGTTATTAAACCATTTAGAGGATAAAGTTGAGAATTAGCTTTAACAGGAATACTATCAATATCCAAATGTTACCTTAAGCAGGAAATACTCTTTAGAAAAATACCTTTAAATACCCAATAGGAAAAATTAGTCCACCAGATTCATTTTCAGTTCGGAGAGAGCACAGAACAGATCCCACATACAGCCAAATTACAAAATGTCTCTCCCCCGTGCCCCAAAATGGACACGGTATATATGTCATTTTAATCAAGATTTGAGAAGGCACAGAGAGCAACGTGTCAAATAACCAAAGGATGATTCACTGTCACTTCCTATCAAAACCAGGAAGCATAATGTATGGGATATGTAAATGGTAAATGGTAAATGGTGCATTTATATAGCGCCTTTATCCAAGGCGCTTTACATAGATTGTGCATTACATTCACCCATTCACACACACACATTCATACACCGATTGCGGCGGAAGCCATGCAAGGTACCAACCAGCACATCGGGAGCAATTTGGGGTTCAGTGTCTTGCCCAAGGACACTTCGACATGTAGACAGGAGGAGCCGGGATTCGAACCGCCGACCCATGGATCATTGGACGACCTGCTCTACCTCTTGAGCCACAGTCGCCCCGTAGTTAATGTAGTTAATCATGTAAATGTAGTTCATAATTCAAAGTTTGCCAACCAGCTAACGTAACTAGGAGACAACTTGTCTGCTCTGGCAAAGCACCAAGGCCGAATAACAGGGTGTTTTCCACAGAAAGGCAGACACTCGGGAAACAACAATTCTTTATCTTACTCGCTGACTGGGGGAGAGTGAGATTTAATACTATCTGTTTTACTGGGGCAGAAATGAGATGTAACTTAGTGGGATACAGGGCATGAAAAATACATGGTCATTGGGAACATGGAAACTTCCATCCACAAAATAACAGTTCTACAATATTCAAAATTATCCATCAGAGGCAATTAATTAGTCTCACCTAGCTGAATAGTGGATTATTGATGCATGTGAAAAGTGCTCATTTATTTATTGTTTCGGGACATTTTTTACATTTAACAATGCATTGATAATACAACAAAACAATTCTAAAGTATGACGCATGTACTCCACCACTTTGACCAGAGCAACTCTCACTTGCAGTGGAGTAATAGTTGACCCAGGATCTATCCATACTTTGACTCGATTAGTGGGGTTTAGTACTCCTCTGCTCTCTAGTTTTAGTTTATTTTATTTTTTATTTATAGTACAAAATCACCCCAAGGGGTCTCTGTGCACTTTACAGCAGCAATACATCAAAAACATATCAAAGACACAACACATAGCAATAAGAAAACAGAGTAAACTAGAAAAAGTGCCCTACTGGGCACAGGTCTCCACCAGGAGGATAGGAGTGTGTGTGATGTTTGGCAAAATGTTTAGGAGTAATATAATCATGTTTTGTGTGTGTGTGTGTGTGTGTGTGTGTGTGTGTGTGTGTGTGTGTGTGTGTGTGTGTGTGTGTGTGTGTGTGTGTGTGACACGGCTTGGCCTGTTGTAGTGCCACCATGAGGCTGATTTGAAAACTGTCAAGTGGCATTTCTATGTCAAGTGACAGACAAGGAGTATTTATATATATATATTATATGTTATACGGTGATTATATTTATACATATATATATTATAGTATACAGTGATTATGATAGTATGGAGTTGTCGGTCATATGCTGTTGCATAGTATGGAGTGCTGATTTCAGTTCTCAGTCACAGGTCTGGCTGGTGCTCGGAGGCGGAGACCTACCTTCCACCTGCCCACCTCGTCAACGGGAGCCTATCATCATCAGAAGGCCAGCCTGTGGAAGGCTACTTAAGCGCAGCTGTGATGCCAGCTCGTGGGCATTGTGACTCAGTCTGTCATACTGAGAGCACACTGTCCAGGGGAGCTGTGAAGCTACACCTTTGTAAAAAGTTAACACTAGGGTCTCCATATACCTGTGTGGAGGTTCCTGAGTGTTTATATATCTCTTGCCTGTCTCGCTGTGGTGATGTTACAAGTAATTATACGCACATTGATTTAAGTGGTATGGTATAATTTACAGGAGTATGGGAGCTTGCTTTTTGTAAGTCATTATTTTGTTAGGCATTAGGTAGAGTAGAGAGTTTATATAGGTTGATAATTTGTAACCATTCTTTTCCTTTTGTTGGTTAGGATTAGATAGAAGGTTCTTTTGCATCTAGGATAGGTAAAGTCTTTTTTGTTTGTTTCCCTGGGTTGCCCCATACAGCCTTTTGTTCTCATTATATAATGTAAATAACCCTTAAAACTTGTAACTCGACGTGGCTCGAGTAGAGGGCTCACCCCCTATATTTAAGTTGGTTGGAAACCCAGAAATTAGTTATTAGTCCGTACAGGTTGTCTAGATAGAAGGTTATAGCTATATATATTGTTGAACAAAGCTAGCGCATCGCGTCAAACCAACAATAACTCAAAGCTAGCCTGAAACATGACGGAGGACAAACAAAGAAACTCAGAGAGACAGATATACTGTTGCTTCTTAGACAATGGCTGAGAGCAGTGTGTTTATTTTCACTTCCTTATATACACAGATCACTCGATCACGTGACCGGTATCAGGTCACGTGCTCTTAAAGGTATAGATACAAATATACATACAGTGATATCTATTATACATTTGAAAACATGTACGCAACCCAATACCCAAAGTCACCAGCTACTACGCCACTGACACGCTGGGTGCCGAAGCCGAAGCAGGAGCAACACACACTGCAACAACACACTAACACGTCACCGACTTACCCTCCGTGTCGATCCACGGCTATCTCCTCATGTCGCGCCGCACGCCCACACTCAACACCACCCGCGTAAAAACTGTCATTGCACTGCCACTAAAGCCGCCTCCCGTCCAGACTCACAAACAATATCAACATCAATCATAAACACAAACACGCCACAAGCACCGACACCCCCGCACGCACACACTCACCACGGAACACTGTTGCCAGGTCTATGCAAACAAGCCCAGAAAACAACACGCTCCTCACACACACTACAACACGCTTAAAACTCGCGGACCTGGCACCACTGCATCCTTTTTTCCCATTGGCTACTGTTTCTAATTTGTTGCCATGTCTATGAAAACAAGCACACAAACAATGCCATTCAACACGCTACTTACACACACTACCACTCGCTTACAATACGCGGACCTGCCAAAGGACCTGGCAACACTACATTCCCTCTCCCATTTGCTCAACGCCCACTCACTTCCGATTGCACCACCGGACGTTACACACTACACACACACACACATTACAATATCAACAAGACGAACGCTTGCCAGCCACGCACACACAGCCACACACACACAGACTGATTCTAACTTGGATGGAGATCGGCGCTATTACATACACACTTTAATTCATGAAAAGACGACAATTGCGCGCGGTACGGACTCTCGCATTGCATTGCATTGCGTCTCGGTGTCCCCCTCGACCACGACACCCTTCTTCACAGCAGTTTCACTACTCACTTGGACACGACGACTACGGCTCTTTCCACCATTACAGGTAACTACAACTTAAGGGTGCGTGCGCGTGTGTGTGTATTGTGTGTGCTTGCTACGTGTGTCAATACTGAAAAACAGCTGCTAATGCTATTATTAATAGCATCATAACCATAGATATATATAAACTCTACATAGCTCACCCGCGCTGTTGGCCAATGGAGAGCGACGTCGTTACGTGGCGCCCATCTTACCTCGGCCCACATAACATTGTGTCTATGATGTACTCTTAAATGACCATAACTTGCTCAATTTACAACCGACTTTCAAACGGTTTGGTTTGTTATAAACCTGACACGTCCGCATACTTATATGCTTTTATACGACGTTCAAAAACAAAAAGAAAGAGCGACGTCGTTACGTGGCGGCCATCTTACCTCGGCCCACATAACATTGTGTCTATGATGTACTCTTAAATGACCATAACTTGCTCAATTTACAACCGATTTTCAAACGGTTTGGTTTGTTAGAAACCTCAGACGTCCGCATACTTATATGCTTTTATACGACGTTCAAAAAAAAAGAAGGAGATAAGCCTCCTGAATCAGAGCCACGTTATGATTCTGTTGATGCATCAACAGCATCAACAGCTGATAATGCCATGTCTCATGTACAACAGCTATTGCCACTAGGGCTGACCTCGATTAGTTGAATAGTCGACTAATCGATCGGAACGGGTCTCAGTCGACTGACAACCTCTCAGTCGATGTTCACCAAAAAAAAACAAAAAAAAAACAGTCGGGACGAATTTTTTCTTTTGGGCCGGGTGGAAAACCCCTCCGTTATAATGGTATGCTCCCAGTCCCCGCACCGCAGCATCGGGGAACACTCTGGCAGCCAGAGTAAAGGCTGGGAGGGACCAAGCCGAGGGAGGCTACTGTACTGTAGCCTACATGTTGTTTATGCTCCGGAGTCCAGACCCATGCAGTTTAATAATATACAGTCACAACAGAATGCACACTGCTGTCTCGTGTCTCATCACAATCCCAATGCGCCACCCGTGAAGTCGGGGGGAAAATAAAAAACAGGCTGCTAGTGTTAGTGTAGGGTCGGGGATCGTTAGCTTAGCGCGTAGCTACTGATTCAACCCACTGATTGAATTTCATCTCCGCCTGTAATCTAGGTTATTTTTTTATTGACAACGTGAACAAACCCCGACACCAGCGCTGCAAAAATAGACAGATCTACAAGCTCTCAACGCGTAGCGAACGGCGCTGCAAAAACAGGCAGGACGCGATGCCTTGAGAGCTTGTGGATCAGCCGACGGTGCGGGGAGGCAAGAGTTCTCCGGGGAGGAGGAGAAGTTACCAGGGCAGGCTACATGTTGCTGCGGCTAACAACACTGTCACCAGCCAGTGGTTGTGATGTTAGCTTGTGCAGCTGCTTGTCCGTTCCAACTTCACTTCATCTCCACCTGTAACTTATTTTTTATTTTGTTACCCTGGCTGCGCAGCTGCGCTGCAAAAATAGACGGATCTACAAGCTCTCAACGCGTAGCGAACGGCGCTGCAAAAACAGGCAGGACGCGGCGCCTTGAGAGCTTATCGCCCAACCTTAATGCAAATGTGTTTTTTTTTTTTGGGGGGGGGTGCAGGGGGGTGTTCAGTCGACTATCAGTCGACTAACAGCAAATTTATTCATATTAATTTCGACTATACAAATCCTTAGTCGGGGACAGCCCTAATTGCCACACAATTCTCCATTTATGTTGGCAATGCTGAAAATAACGCCTGCTAACAATACAGGCTGCTAACAATTGGGCTGTTGCCAATTATGCTCTTACAAATAGCATCATGACAATAACAATATTAATAATAACACTAGCATCATTACAAGCATAATAACACGCCGCCATGTCTCATGTACAACAGCTATTGCCACCCAATTCTGTATTCATGTTGTCAATGCTGAAAATGAGGGCTGCTAACAATTCCGCTGTTGCCAAAAACGCCATTATTTGCCTCATACCATAACTATAATTTCATAATTTGTCGTCAATGCAGAAAACACTTCTTTCAACCACTTCAGCTACATACAAAGCCATGCCGAAGAAACGCACATCATCCCTTGGATACCGAACGGCAAACGCCACCCAAATATGCTTGCACACAGCTGCAAGCCACGCACCATCCGCACAAGGTACAGCACCATCCGCACAAGGTACATGTGCTCTAACAACCTTCCACAAACACTTGCACTGCACAATACATGTGTGCGTCTGTGCACACTGTGCACACACGTACTCCTTCACTGTGTGTGTACCACCATTTACTAACATCGTACCACACGTAACCAGTTTCCCACACGTAACCAGTTTACACTAACTCATGCATGCTGTCCAATCACACTCCACAGAACAACGCAATGAGGATCCAAACTTCCACCACAACCCTGCTCGCGACACTCTACGTGGCCACACACACACCCGCTCATTGGAAGACACCCAGCCCACAGGTACAGTACACTGACACCTTTCTATTTACTGTGTGGCGGCAGGGACCCATCACACAGCACCATGTCATAGCAGCACAACTTATTATGTTGACAACCGCTAAAGATGATTGTCTCACTTCACAGCAGAACGCCTTGATGACGCGACTACACCACGACTGCTCCACACCCCTACTTTGCACCTGCATGACACCAGAGGTAATGCATTCACATATGTTGCACTCAAATTTACCCGTACTGCATTGTGTCCACTACACTCACATACTGTGCAAAACATCCATCGCCAACAGCTACACGCAAATGCATGCATCAAGCAGCTGAACTACTACATGGACCCTCCCACGCCACTCACACGCCAACAGCCCCAACACAACGCTTGGTTCCAGCAGCTGCAGCACAACATGTACCAGGTAAACTTGCTCAAAACTACACTTTGCACAGCACATTGCACAATGCAATACACTGCTGTTTCTTTCTCCACAGATACTGCAGTATCTTCATCACATAACCTACATTAATTGTGTACACTACACTCACACCCTGTGCTCTACATAACTCATACTATCTCTCTACACATCACTTCACAGCTCAACACCAGGGCAGCACTCCTCCACAAATGGCCAACACACCTTCATTGGACGTGGCTGAGGCCAGAGGTACTGACTTCTGTTATTCAGATAACCTTACTGCTTGGTACCGAGCATCCTGACACACTGTATAGAGACATCTATCTACATATCTCTGCATAACATGTCGATAACATTTTGTACCTCTGTGTCTACACACACTACTGACATCCATACCCAGGTCAGCGCAGGCGGGAGCAAACACGTGACAGAGTGAGACGGACCAGAGGTAAGGCCTCAGATATGTTGCCCTCTGCCTCAATGCATTACGCATATGTGTGTATGTTATACCTACATGTACTGAATATATAGTCACATACACTCCCATCTTAATTTCTCAGCTCAGCATAACCTGGACAAACAGCAGCACATGATGGCTACAACACAGCCAATGGCCACAGCAGAAACCACAGGTAACCAACGCACTACACTCACATCTACACTTTCACCTCAATAACTCTAATACAACTATCACATTGTCCCACTACACATACACCCTGGAGAACTACCAAGACAGAATGCGGTTCAACGTGGAATACCTCAACACCCTCTGCCCCAATGGATTTCCCAGGCACCTCATCACCCTCAAGCCAGGAATGCCCTTGATGCTACTGCGCAACATCAGCCCCAAAGACGGACTCTGCAATTGGCACCAAACTGTTTTTCCTCAGAACCCTCAACAACAAACTGCTGCTGTGCAAACTTGCAGCCACACAAAAGGAAGTAACATTGATTAACACTTTCCAGAAATATCACTACCTTTCACATGATCTGTGGTGGACATGTCACATTGTGTGGTTGATTCATCCCTTATCTGTGTCTCCTTTTCTGCAGGCTCAACCATGACAATCTCTGGAACCAGAAACACAAACACCCCTTCCACATCACCCCACTCCTCCACGCCCTCCTCTGGATCAGCTGCCAAATACAATTGTTCCTTTGCTAAGTTGGCCTTTCCACGACAACTGCGTCTTCCCCAAACCATCCCCATCAACGTAAGGCTGTTGCATTCTTACAAGTCTCATTGTTGATTAGTCTACATAACTGATAATCAAACATAGACATAGCATTGTCATTCCATTCACAACATACCTGGTGGAGATGTCTCAATATATACTTTATCCCTACCTTCTCTGTTTCCCCAATTCTGCAGCCTCTTCAATGTATAGGCTGTTGCATTCTCACAAATCCCATTTCTGATTGAACTACATCACTGAAGATGATGATGATCCCATTCTGCAGGCTCTACTGGCCAAATCTGGGCAACCTCATGGCACTGCAGCTTCTTTTACTACACATTCACTGTTAACATTAACATTCTTTCCTAAAAAAACACTCAGACTCCATTAAAAATACACTGAGAACTACATTTTGAAATGTTGTGACTTTGTCTACCTTTGCTCTCACAATTTCCTTCCTCCGATTTGCGACGCGCAGGGAGCTAGGATGAACGGGCCGAAGGCCCGCGAAATTCTAGTATATATACAGGCAATTAATGATCACATTCCAACACCCCCACTTGATCGTGAATTGGTACACAAAGAAACAAAAAAAAAGAACCCTTGAAAGAGAAACAAAAAAAAAACCCTTGGACTGTATGTTATTCTCCAAACATGAAACCCTAAAAATTCCTCAATTGACACAGCCTGGCTGGTTTTGTCATAACATCGGCAACCATTTGTTCAGTTGGACAATACTCGAGAATCACTTTACCATCATTGACAGTTGATCTTACAAAGTGGTATCTTATGTCAATATGTTTTGACCTCTGTCTCTGTACAGGAGTTTTAGCTAATGCTATTGTACCTTGATTGTCCTCGTAAATCTTTGGCTGCATGTAAAGAAATCCATCAATACATTGTAACAATTGAATCAAATACAAACACTCTTGTAGAGTTGCCGCTAAAGCCATGTACTCAGCTTCACAAGTTGAAAGTGCTACGGTGTATTGCTTTTTAGACCTCCATGAAATCAAAGGGCCCTCTGGGTTTAGGCTGACACAATAACCACTAGTGCTACGTCTGTCACTTGCATCTTCTGCCCAGTTTGCATCACTATATGCTATCAAGCCTAGTTCCTCACATTTCCTATAGCATAAGGATTTTTCCCTGGTTCCCTTCAGATATCTCAGCACATGTTTCACTGTGATCCACTGCTCTTCTGTTGGTTTAGAAAAATATTGTGAAAGTTTTCCCACTACAAAACTCAGATCTGGCCTGGTACAAGTAGTCAAGTATATTAGACTACCCACAACTTCCCTGTATTTTCTCACATCCCCCAATGACTCACTGCTGTCAGTGTAGTTCAGCTTTGCCTCACAGGGTGTTGTTCTTGGCTTGCAGTCCTGCATGTCAAATCTAGTCAATATTTTGTCAACATATTTCCTTTGTGACATAGTCACATAATGTTCACCTTGTTCAAAATCAATACCAATGAAATGTTTCAATTTGCCTAAGTCTTTCATTCTGAATTTTGCTGTAAGCATTTCTTTGACATCAATCATCACATTGTCATCACTTGCTGCAATTATTATATCATCGACCCAAAATAAAATGAATACCTTTTGATCCTTCATTTCCCTTGTGTAAACACAATAAAAAAAAACACAAAATCATGCAACATCTTGTTCCAATTTCTCCCTGATTGTTTTAAACCATACAAAGATTTATTTAGTTTACACACCAGCATGTCCCCATTCTCAGATGTAACTTCATATCCCTCTGGTTGTCTCATGTAAATCTCAAAATCTATTGGTGCATGCAAATAGGCCGTTTTGACGTCCATTTGGTGTAAGATCATATTCTCTTGTGCTGCCTTTTGCATCAATACCCTCACACTAGTCTGGTTTGCCGTTGGTGAAAAAGTCTCTTCATAATCCACACCTGGTTTTTGATTGAAACCTTTGGCTACATAACGTGCCTTGAATTGTTTAGATTCATCTGCATTTGTTTTTAAAGCATACACCCATCTACCCCCCACTATCTCTTTTCCTTCTGGCAGTTTAGTCAGGGTAAACGTGTCATTTTCCTTTAGTGATTCAATTTCCTCATCCATAGCTCTTGCCCATAACTTAGAGTCAGGTGATGCCATTGCCTGCTTTACTGTGTGTGGCACATCACAAATGACTCTATAACAATAATCAAAGGTTATGTCATCTAGGTCATCAGATTTGACTTGACACTCATAATCCTTTAAATACTGAGGTGGTTTCACTTTTCTTCTGGGATATGTTGCACTCTGGCCACTGTCACCTGCCTGAGCACTGACCAAATCATCCATCTCCCCTGCTTCTTGTTCCTGTATCTCGTTAGTTTCCCTATCTTCAGGGAGGTGGTTTACAGTCCTTCCCCCACTGCAATCATCATCCCAATCTGTTTGGGTCTGAATCTCAATGACATTCCTTTGAATGAACTTTACCAATCTGTGCTTAATTACCTTCCCAGTGTCGGGATAAAACACTAAATAGGCTGGGCTATTTTTATCATATCCTACAAATATCCCTTTTTCACATCGTGAATCCAACTTTTTCTTATTTTGTTTATATGCATAGCATGGGGACCCAAAAGTTCTCATTCTTGAAAGGTTTGGCCTCTTTCCTGTCAGCATGTAATATGGGGTCTGTCCTACACGCTTATTGAAACATCTATTTCGGATAACAGCAGCCGTCATTACCGCATATGTCCACAATTCCCTTGGTAATTTGCACTCAATCAGCATACATCTGGCCATCTCAAACAGCGTTCGCCAATTTCTTTCAGCTGTCCCATTCTGATGGGGTGAGTATGGAGCTGAGGTCTCATGTCTAATGGACTTTCCGCTTAACAATGCCTGAAAGTGACCAGAAGTATACTCAGTACCATTATCCGAACGAATACACTTAATTTTCCCATAGGGTGAAACATCGGCAATGTACTTCTCTGTAGCTTGGACTGTGTCACTCTTAGATTTCAAGAAATGAACAAAAGTAGCTCCTGAATAGTCGTCAGTAAATGCTAAAGCATATTTGAATCCGTCTTTAGCCGTTGGATCAATTGGTCCAGATAAATCAGTGTGTACAAGTTCTAGTGCTGCTTTAGCTCTTTGGTCTGGTTCTCTATTTCGGCTCTGAGCAAATTTACCTTCTATACACACACATCACATGACAACTTGGAAATATCAACCTTGCCTTTAATTTCGTGCCGTCTCTCTGGATGAACTTGTTCTGTCCCTCTTTGAAGATGAATGTGGCTCCATTTGATGTTGCTGCGTTGACTGAGAAAATGTCTTGGGGAAAGGATGGAACATACAGCGCCCCCTTCAGCATCGTTTCCACCTCTCGACCCTTGGTATCTCTCAGGTAAAACACTGCAGTACCTCTCTTCAGCGCTACGCCAGAGGCCCTCACTCCATCAGCCATCTCCAGAACATTCCTCCGTGGCTCGAAATTCTCATCGAAGTTTCGGAACTTCTTCACGTCGGTCACAATATGTGACGTAGCCCCGGTGTCGACCATCAGAGTATTACTCCGACAAAGTCTCTGCTTCGGTCTCCCGGCGCCGTCCGAGTCGCGGTTCACCTGGCCCACCCCGAAGGCGACCGTGTGCTCCTCTTCATCCTGCGTCACCTTGACGTTGTCTTTTCGTCTTCTCCGTCTACAGTTGGTGTCGTTATGTGTTGGACTTCTGCAAAAACTGCACCACTGTCTCTGTTCTCTCTGACCAGCAGCATCTCCGCACTCAAACGATTTGTGCCCCCTCTGGCCGCAATTATAACAGGACAGTCTGTCTTTTCGTCTTCTCCGTCTACAGTTGGTGTCGTTATGTGTTGGACTTCTGCAAAGACTGCACCACTGTCTCTGTTCTCTCTGACCAGCAACATCTCCGCACTCAAACGATTTGTGCCCCCTCTGGCCGCAATTATAACAGGACAGTCTCATGTCGTTGTCCTTGCTTCTTAGTCTCATCACGCTGTCATCCTCGGAACTGCTACTGAACCTTTCAGTGATCTCGTAACTCCTCAGTTTGGCCTCAAAGTCGGCAAAGGTGATCCTGTCGTCACTCTGTGCGATGTGGATGGAAAAATGGCTTACACGATTCTGGCAAAGTTCCTTTCATCTCCGTCAAAACGAATTCAGCTCCATTGGTCGTTGTTGTTCTTAACACTGGGCTCCATGACCTGTTGAACAAAGCTAGCGCATCGCGTCAAACCAACAATAACTCAAAGCTAGCCTGAAACATGACGGAGGACAAACAAAGAAACTCAGAGAGACAGATATACTGTTGCTTCTTAGACAATGGCTGAGAGCAGTGTGTTTATTTTCACTTCCTTATATACACAGATCACTCGATCACGTGACCGGTATCAGGTCACGTGCTCTTAAAGGTATAGATACAAATATACATACAGTGATATATATATATACAGGCAATTAATGATCATACATTCCAACATATATATATATATATCCCCATATTGTTTATATATATTCATACTATTGTATTGATTGCCTATATACCTTCTGTCTATTGAATATACCTTATTTAAGCACTGTGAATAAACGACAGTTCACTTGCCAGCCTTGTTGCATCCTTTAATTACCCCTAGACATATAAGGGAATGTAACAAAGGGAGACAGACATAATATCTGGGCGGGGCATTCATTTCCAACTTGCATCGTTCCAAGTAGGTCAGTGCCCAATAGGCTGTAGAGGCCCTACGGTCGGCACCATTCTAGTTTATCAAAATTGGTGATCTACAAGCCCACAGCACATTGCAGCATGACATGTTGAGAGCTTGTAGATCTGCTGCCCAAACTCTCCAAAGCCATGTGACCTAGTTGTTTCAAAACACTGGCCAACAGTAAAATTATTGGCAACTAAATTAATATGAATTAGAAATTAAGACTGACAATGCTACTGATTGGTTAATTCTTCATTGGCTTGCAGTTAGTTTAGCCAAAATGCAATAATCATATTAGGCTGGTCAGGATGGGGGAAAAAAAAGTTGTCCTTCAGGTGGCTGGCGCGCAGTCGCACACACACACGGACACACACGCACACGACAGGCAATCAAGACAACTTGTTACAGCTGTTTGCGTTAGCATGTAGCACCGCAGCAGCTAGCTTGGCTAACTTTCTACCACTGCTCTGTGACTCAATTCAATTCAAAGGGCTTTATTCTCACGTGTGGATTTTATTTTGGTCAATGAAGATGAAAACACCAAAGCTTTTTGTTTACAAGGTTAGTATCGTTTCTCCTCCCTGCGCATTTATGAGAAA
Organism: Electrona antarctica; assembly: GCF_951216825.1. NCBI lineage: Eukaryota > Metazoa > Chordata > Actinopteri > Myctophiformes > Myctophidae > Electrona > Electrona antarctica. The sequence goes on from NC_136796.1 coordinate 39,715,002, forward strand.
TTTGTTTTTAGCACCGATACCGATATTAATTAAAATCATGAATATCGAAGCATATTGAAGATCACTAGTTACTTAGGCTTTTACTGATCGGAGACTTTCATACTATTGTTTAGGCTGTTTCAAGTTGACTTTCAACTCTTTTTTTTGGATACCCCGACCAACATCATACATCACAAGGGAACGTGGTACGACTCAGTCACAAGAAAACTTAGTAAAGCAACTCTTTCAGAGAACACAAACATTAATTAAAGTGCACTGTTTTAAAAGTGCGGTGCATATTAACTGTGATACTCCACAAAAATCGTCTGTAGCCAACTACGCCACCCTTTGATTAAAAGTAGAGAAAAGGGAACTCTGACACTTTGGTCTTTCCAGGTCAACACAGATTCAAGTCTAAAACCAGGTAAAAAGAGCATAAATCGCTAAAAACACAGGGAAGGACTGAAACAGAAACAGGATGTTGGGGGGGTTACAAAAAAGGGACAAGGAACTTTATTTAACTAATACAGGGGGCACTCTAAAACTGTCTCCCGTCTTCTCTGTCTAACACACCTCACTCCCTCATGCCTGTCGGCGTTCTGCCACACAAACATTTTGGGTGCCGCGCCTGTGTCTGGGGACACTCCCACCGACTGCACTCGGCACAGGATTGGCCGAGTGATTGATTGATTGATTGATTGATTGAAATATGTAATAACAGTTTGCAGAATTACAGTACATTTCAAGCACAAACTCAATACAAAGGCTGTTAACTGTGAGTGGACGACCCAATTAAGCATTACACTTGTTTACAAGAGGGTCCACCATGTTCAATTCATCAAAACATTTAGAGACGTACAAATAGACACTTCTATATAGACAAAGAACAGTACAGGAATTCATCATAATGGAGGTAAAAAGGGAAAAGAAACATATACAGTGAGGGAAAAAGGGGGGGGGATTCAGATTTTACGGGGGCCAGTTTCGAATTGCAGCCATCCGTAGGTGCCCTTTGAGAGCGGTTTTGAAGGAGTCAAGGGATTTGCATGTCTTAATGACTGTTGGTAGGGCGTTCCACATTTTGGTGGCATAGGAGCGAAAATAATTTAGTCCCTTGTTTGTGCCGAATCTGGGTTGTACATGGTTCGTTGCACTCCCTCTGGTGTTGTGGGTGTGGACTTCGTTAACATTAAGGAAGTATCTAGTCAGGTACATTGGTATCTTGGTGGTGTATCGAATCTTGTGGACCAGACCCATTGCAAGATGCTGTACTCTGTCGTTGACCCTAAGCCATTCCAGCCTGTCAAAGTGGGCAGGGGTGAGGTGGGTTCGGGGGGTGAGGCCAAGTGGGAGCCTGACCAGTTTGTTTTGGGAAGTCTGGAGCCTAGTTTTAAGGGCCTTTGAGGTGCTGTGGTACCAGGAGGTGCATGCATAGTCAAAGAAACCTTGTACGAGGGCTCCTGTTAAGGTCTTCAAGGTGTTTTTGTTGACCAGTGAGGAGATCCTGTAAAGGAATCTTGTTCTTTGGTTGACTTTTTTGATTACCTTGGTGGCCATTTTATCACCGGAAAGATTAGCCTCCAGGATGGAACCTAGGTTCCATTTACTATACTGTCCCAGCTGATCACTACCTGTCCATATAGAGCGTCGCAGTCCCGCCTCCTACCCTGGACCAGGAAATGGAACCCAATGCATTTTTCCCATAGACATTTCTTAAAGTATTTATTTAAAGACGGTTACGCCGCGGACAAAGCCAACTCGAGTCGTGACAACTCATGGGTTTCATTTCCTGGTCCAGGGTAGGAGGCGGGACTGCGACGCTCTATAGTCATTCGAGTCCTGGGTGCCGCGTCAGAAAACAATCATTAGGAAAATCAATAAACACACACACAACCAAAATATAATAAATCAAATAAACCATGCACAAACATGATCACGCTATTGGTCGCCAGATAGATGATGCTTTTATTCTCAGCTATCCAGAAAAAAGAGTATAATAGTTGCAGTTGATTCACAGAAAGTTGTGTGTCAGAAAACTATGGCGACCAACAATAGAGGGTATGCGCATGCTTAAAGTGAATGGCACATCAGGTGGCAAATCGAGTGACAAAGCAACAGGCAAAGTGAGTTTAACATTGTTTAATGTTGTTTAATCAGATAGGACTTTCTGTTTGGATGTATGGGCTGTCAAGGCCAGAAAGTAGTTTTTTGCCACTTAGTATGCATTCCTGCATAACTTCCGGGTTTGATGATGATGTCACGCGCATACTCTCTATAAGGTGAACGTCTGGATAACTTTGATTTAACCATTGGCTTTTCAAAATGTGTTCTTCTTTGTTTTAACATTTGCTTTGTGTTTAGAAAGCACTTGATGGGCACTTCAGGAGCTGGAGGCAAAGAATATGTAAGTAATATGTATTTCCCCCCCTTATTATTAATTTAAGCTATATAGCCTCTATACCCACCTTTTACTTAACACAAACCCATATTTAATGTCATGTGTGCCAGATCAAACCCTCAACGGTGATGTTCCAGTCAAAGATGGAGGTCAGCAGGTACAGTTGATGATATTTACTAATCTGACACACACGCACGGACGGACGCACACACACACACACACACGCACACACACAAATTTGTTGCCGGCACTTTGAGGTAAATACAATACCAAAACAAATGTACTTGTGGACCTGTCTACTTTGGGGAGCCTCATGCTGTCAGCCAGCCTTTCCACATACAGTCCTTCAACAACAGTTAGGCCTATATAGTGTTTAATTTTAATTTCATAATTTAATAATGAGGTTTATAATGCATTATAGACATGTGCTTCCTATTGGAAGGTTTTGCAAATTATTTGTAAGATTGATTCGTTTAGAAGGCGGTTCATTTATAGATGAGCTCAGCGACAAACGTCCGCCTCGCCTGCCTGGCTTATGTTCGCTCACCCAAGAAATGTAATTTTACCCGAAAAAACATTTAACCTTTTTTTCTTCTCTCCTAACATCAAGGTCCGTATCGGTCACACTCTGAATGAGGCAGAGAAACAGCATGTCACCAATAGAAGACGCACAGTTCAACATTGCCTGAAGAAAAACAGCATCCACTGCCCTCTGGTAAACCTTTCACCCGTTTTATTTAGCCTGAGTTTATTTCACTCTACCTTTAGAAAGGTCCATTCTGTGTGTGTGTGTGTGTGTGTGTGTGTGTGTGTGTGCGTGCGTGCGTGCGCACGTTTTTCAACTCAACTCATTCAACAGTCAAACCCAGTCTTGGGAGGAATACTGTGAAGTGTTGGGTTATTTTTTTGCTGCCAATGGTATTGATGATGCTAATAAGAAGAAAGCAATCTTGCTGAGTTCGGTGGGAAGTCAAACCTACAGCCTGATGAGGAATCTGGTGAGTCCCGATAAACCGGGGGACAAGACGTTTGAGGAACTCGTTGCACTGTTAAAGGAACATTATGATCCTAAACCGAGCGAGATTGTACAACGCTTCAAGTTTTATTCCAGGAACAGGAAACCTGATGAGACTGTGTTGGACTTTGTGGCTGGGCTGAGGAAGTTAGCGCAGGATTGTAATTATGGGGACAAACTGAAGGAGCAGTTACGTGATAGACTCGTCTGCGGGATTGCTGATGACCGCATTCAACGCAGGCTGTTATCGGAGACGGAGCTGACCTTCGACAGGGCGCTGAAGCTTGCACAGGCGATAGAGACAGCGAATAGGGATGCGAAGGATTTGCGATTCCAAATGGAGGAGCCCCCCCAGGCGGTGCATAAAATGGCGATGCAGCGGAGCCAACGTACAGTGAGTGATCAACGGAGAGCATGCTACAGGTGTGGCAGTGAGCGGCATATTGCAAATGAGTGTCGTTTCATACAGGAGACATGCCACTGCTGCGGTAAGAAAGGGCACATTCAAGCTGTGTGTCGTTCCAAAAGTTCGACTGCAGGGGCTGAAAAGTTTAAGGGGGGAGGTGTGCGAAAGTCAGAGAGGCAAGGGAGAACACAAGCAGCACATCATGTCACCCTAGAAGAGGAAAAAGAGGAGTCAAATGATGAGGAAGTGTTTTTCACAATGTATAAAATGGAGGAAACCGAGCTCACCAAAGAAGAGCCTTTCAGGGAAACATTGACTGTGAATGGAGGAACAAAGACATTTGAAATTGACACAGGATGTGGGGTGACTGTGATGAACAGTGAGGAGGTTGCAGATCTGTGGGAAGCAGGTAAATTACCCCCACTGACGCCATGGCCTTTTAAGCTAAAGACATACACAGGTCAACCAGTAGAGACATTGGGTACTGTAACAGTTACAGCACAGTACAGGGATACTGTTAAGACACTACCAATAGTTGTAGTCCCAGGAAATGGCCCCAGTCTTCTGGGCAGACAGTGGATAAGGGAACTGGGCATAGTCTGGAGTGCAGTAAATCACATACAGGAGGGGGAAGAATGTTCATTACAAGGGGTGCTCAGTCAGTATGACAGGGTCTTTAAGGAGGAATTGGGGAGACTTAATGAGGCCCCAGCCAAAATCTATGTGGACAAAGAGGCCGCCCCCAGGTTTTTCAAGCCCAGAACAGTCCCATATGCAATGAGAGCTAAAGTGGAGGCAGAGATTGAACGTTTGGTACAACAGAAAATAATGCAGCCTGTCAAATATGCAGAGTGGGCAGCCCCAATAGTACCAGTGTTAAAACCTGACAACAGTGTTAGAATCTGTGGGGATTATAAACTGACGGTAAACAGAGTGTCCAAGTTAGAGAAATACCCCATCCCAAGAGTTGAGGATTTGTTCGCTAGTCTATCAGGGGGGCAAAAGTTCACCAAGCTGGATATGAGCCACGCATACCACCAGATCCCCTTGGAGGAGGAGTCAAAAAAGTATGTGACCATAAACACCCACAAAGGTTTGTTCACTTACAATGTGTTGCCTTTCGGGGTCTCCTCGAGCCCTGCTATATTCCAGCGCACTATGGAAGGGGTTTTGCAAGGCATTCCGAACGTGGCAGTTTTTCTGGATGACATCCTCCTGACAGGGCGAAATGACAGAGAGCACCTTCAGACCCTGGAGGAGGTGCTCAAAAGATTGGAACAGGCTGGATTGCGCTTAAAAAGGACCAAGTGCATGTTCATGAGCAGGGAAGTGATTTTCCTAGGGCACAAGGTGGACTCCACGGGGTTGCACCCAGTACACGATAAGGTTGCGGCAATCCAAGAAGCCCCTGCCCCTACCACGGTGACACAATTAAAGGCCTATTTAGGTTTGCTAAATTACTATAACAAGTTTTTGCCAAACTTATCTACAGTTCTAGCCCCAGTCCACAAGCTACTCAGGAAAGATGCCAAGTGGCAGTGGGGAGAGGAGCAGGAAGCCTCTTTCCGGCGTTCAAAGCAGTTGATGCAGTCAGCAGATGTGTTGGTCCACTATGACCCAGAGAAGGACATTGTCCTGTCTTGTGATGCTTCGCCATTCGGGGTGGGTGCGGTACTTTCTCACCGCATGCCTAACGGCACTGAGAGACCGATAGGGTTTGTATCTCGCACGCTTGCCTCAGCTGAGAGGAACTACTCTCAACTAGACAAAGAAGGGTTGGCTGTCATTTTCGGGGTGACCAGGTTCCATAAGTACATATTTGGCCGGCCATTTACTATTGTGACAGATCACAAACCCCTGTTGTCACTTTTTGATGAGTCGAAAGCTATTCCGCAGATCGTGTCCCCTCGTATTCAACGTTGGGCTGTAACCTTGATGGCTTATGAGTACCACATCATCTACAAGGCAGGGAAATATCATGGAAATGCAGATGCATTGAGCCGTCTGCCTCTGCCAGGGATCCCAGGTCCCAGTCCACCAAAGGAGAGAGTGCTCATGTTGGAGACATCAGACATCACACTTGTGACAGCAGAGCAGGTGCGCAAATGGACAACTAAGGACCCCGTGCTCTCAAGAGTGAGGGAGATGGTGCAAAGAGGTTGGCCGCCGGAGCAAGAGGGGGCTGATTTTGCACCTTACACAGTTCGACAAAATGAACTGAGTGTGGAAAATGGATGTGTAATGTGGGGTGCCAGAGTAGTTGTCCCAAAGAAGGGACAGACAGATGTACTGCGACAGTTACATCAAAGCCATCCAGGTATTTCAAGAATGAAGTCATTAGCACGGAGCTATGTGTGGTGGCCAAAGATGGATCAAGATGTGGAGAACACTGTTAAAGCCTGCAGTGTTTGTCAGGAACACAGGAATATTCCGGCAGTGGCCCCATTACACCCCTGGGAATGGCCAGTCAGACCCTGGCAGAGATTACATGTGGATTATGCTGGGCCCTTCATGGGAAAGATGTTCTTCATACTAATTGATGCTCACTCAAAATGGATGGATGTCTATCCAGTGAACTCTTCCACCTCAGCGGTGACTATTGAGTGCCTTCGCAAGTGTTTCAGTACACATGGCTTGCCAGAGACTCTGGTTTCGGATAATGCCACTAGCTTTGTGAGCGCAGAGTTTAAAGAGTTTGTGACTAAAAATGGCATCTCACATGTGACCTCAGCACCTTATCATGCTTCCACTAATGGTCTTGCGGAGCGGGCAGTACAAATCTTCAAACGCATGATGAACATGAGTACAGGGGGAAGCCTGGAAACTAGAGTGGCTAGAGTTTTGTTTAGTTACAGAGTGACACCGCAGACTACAACAGGCCTGTCGCCTGCCGAAATGCTGTTGGGGAGGAAGCTGCGCTGCACTCTTGATTTGATCCATCCGGATATGGCACGCAAGGTCATTAACAAACAGGAGAAACAGAAAAACGACCATGACAAAAGAGCTAAAGGAAGAGGATTTAGAGTAGGGGATTCAGTGCTGGTCAGGAACTTCAGTCATGGACCAAAATGGGTCCCAGGATTCATAGAGAAAGTGACTGGCCCGGTGTCATATACAGTGATGCTGGGCGATGGAAGAGTGGTCCGGAGACATGTGGACCAGGTCTGTTCCAGACAGGTCGCACCTGCAAAGGCCATGGAAAAGGAGTCGACGGCACCATTCTGTGCAGAGGAGCCTGCCCTGCTGGGTAACAGGGCTCCAGACGAACTGGTCAGGGAGAATATTGGGCCCAGTAGTGGGGAGGAAGCGACTGGGACTACTGCTGGGCCGGCAGGGACTGCCACTGTACCGATAGTGGCTGAGCCACTGGTGGTCTCACAATCTGGCCAGGAGGAAACAGGGGCAGGCCTGAGACGGTCACAGAGACAAATAAACTTGCCAGGTCGTCTGAAGGACTTTGTGGTTACCTAGGGCACTTGTTTTTGGGTAAAAGAAAAAAAAAAAAAAAAGGAAATGTGAATTGCTGTATTGTATACGGTTGTCTGAAGCAGGTTGAGAAAGTCCAGAGATGCTTGAGGAAGATTTTTTTTGTGTGTTTTTGCTTTTTGTTTGTTTTTGTTTACATTGTGGGGGTGATTGACTTCTTAAGGGGGAAAGGGTGTAATAATGTGAAGTGAACCAGATGTTTTACCCTGCCCACCCACAGGAGGGCAGTGGAGTTCCATGAAGGTTTGAGTCATGGAGCGACAGCGCCGGAAGTCAGTCAGTCTACTAGGAGAGCCTAGAGCAGAGAGCCAGGCTGTTGTGTTGTAACTGTGTTTACCTGACGCTTAATAAATATCACACTGAGGAATACAAACCTAGTCCTGTGAAGTTACTACAGTTGAATACAAATAATTCCTTATACAAAGAGACCAACTGGTCTTCCAATTCCAAACTGGAATCTCTAACCAAAGAAATTGTTTCAAGGTTGAGCCATGAGATGTGGAATCCTTGGATTTGGAATTTCAAATATCATGAATACAGCGTAGATTACTTCCACTTCAATAACACCCACTGGTGGTCTACATATGTTCACACTCTGAATGAGGCAGAGAAACAGCATGTTACCAATAGAAGACGCACAGTTCAACATTGCCTGAAGAAAAACAGCATCCACTGTCCTCTGGTAAACCTTTCACCCGTTTTATTTAGCCTGAGTTTATTTCACTCTACCTTTAGAAAGGTCCATTCTGTGTGTGTGTGTGTGTGTGTGTGTGTTTGTGCGTGCGCACGTTTTTCAACTCAATGTTGAATACAAATAATTCCTTATACAAAGAGACCAACTGGTCTTCCAATTCCAAACTGGAATCTCTAACCAAAGAAATTGGTGGTCTACATATGTTCACACTCTGAATGAGGCAGAGAAACAGCATGTCACCAATAGAAGACGCACAGTTCAACATTGCCTGAAGAAAAACAGCATCCACTGCCCTCTGGTAAACCTTTCACCCGTTTTATTTAGCCTGAGTTTATTTCACTCTACCTTTAGAAAGGTCCATTCTGTCATTGGTGAATGGTAACCTAATTTAGTAAAAAGGTTGTGGAGATTCCCCCAGACCCCCATTTATGTATAGGCCTAATCTTTTACACTTTCTACGTTATACATGTATACTGTGTGTGTGTGTGTGTGTGTGTGTGTGTGTGTGTGTGTGTGCGCGCGCGTGCGTTTTTCAACTCAATGTTGAATACAAATAATTTGTTTTGCAGGATTTAAAATGTTTCGATTTTTATTATCGTGAGAACGATGGCTTCCATTTTCGCATTGCAACTTTTCAGGACTAGAAAGCCTGCAGTTTCTATTAGCTTGGATTCCCCATCGATGCTCACTGGTGGACGGGTTTCTGAACTGCCCACAGCCCTACTATGAGACACAGACTGATATGAGTAGAAGAAAATTGGGCCATTTTATCATGATTATTAGTGAGGATATTAATGAGGAGATATGAAGATAGTTTGAAAAGTGGTGAAGTGGTCCTTTAAGCTACCGGTAATCATCTTTGAGAACCACTGCTCTACCCTACAATATGGATTATCAACAATTACAATCAGGCAATTAGCTTGATATCTCATCCAGATAAGCTATCCGTTTTTATAATGCAAGATTGCTTAATTACAGTCTGGCTTTCATGCGGATGTGGTCCGTCTTTGTCTGACATCATGAAAAATAGGAAAACGACATGCACAAATTGCACATCCTCAGCACAGGCGCTGAGCGACTGACAGTACAAAGAGAAAATAAATAAACGTTGCACACTGAGGGCTCCAATGTGACAGATGCTTTATTTATTGCTATAAAGCTGACGTTTCAAGCTAAACGCTCTTCCTCAGACTCTATCTATGACATAGTCATGTATGGCATGTCTGTTACATATTACTTGTTCAGCCTGATTAGATTTTCAGTGGGGCCACATGTGTGTTGTCCAGTGAATAAACTTAATGATGAACTCTTCTTCTGCCACTGGGAATAAATTAAATCACATATTTTCTCTCTTCTCATCTACAGGGCCATGGCCTCCTTATATAAAGAGACCAACTGGTCTTCCAATTCCAAACTGGAACTTGTTACCAAGGACATTGTTTCAAGGTTGAGCCTTGTGATGTGCAAGCCTTGGATTTGGACTTGGATCAGTGTAATCAAAATGAGTGAATACAGCGCAGATTACTACCACTTCAATTACACCCACTGGTGGTCTACATCTGTGGTCACCATGTTCGTGAAAGAGGTGAGTAAAACAGGAAGTGAGTAAAAGTTGTGGACAATATTCAAAATGGCCACCTACATATACTGTTGACAGTTGACTCAAAAGACACCAACATAATCTCCAAAAAGCATACAATTTGGCACACATATTCTAAAACCTCCTAGTAGGGGTGCACAACATATTCTGAACCAAAAATGGAAAATGTCCACCTACAGATGATGCAAAATCCTAAATGAAGTGAGTTTATGAGTCATAACAGGAAATTGAGGCATTATTTGTTGTGTTTTTTCCAGATAGATGAACATGTTCTGTCAGAGCAGAGAGGAAAGCATGGAAAGGATCCCTATCCCATCTTCACTGTTATTGACAACAAATTCAAAGAAACAGGGCTAAAAGGTATAATGAATGTGTGTGGTGTGGTGTGGTGTGGTGTGGTGTGGTGTGGCGTGTGCGTGACTTTCTTTCACTCAACACTCGAGTGTCCAAAGCTGGGGAGTCAGGGACATACTTCTGTAAGCAGTTCAGAATAATGTTTAGGGTAAATAATCAGCAACATCTTCTCGCTTAAATCTGGTCGTCCCTCACTTCCCACAAGTGTGATTATTTTGTCTTTTTTTTAATGGTTCAGTCAGAGCATTACTGTGTTTCCTTGACAGACGCGTGGGTTGAGATGACTCCCCATGAGGCGGGGTACTCTCTCGCCGGGGCCTTCGTGGACCAGGAATATTTTGGGTGTAGGTTTGACAACGGGAAGTTAATGAAGAAGCAGCCAGAGATGGTGTACTGTCCTCAATATAAGTGACTAGATATCTTGACAGTCAGATAAACTCCTCCTTGACATTAAGACTCTGAAGACAGTTCTTTCCATATCCACAGGTTTACTAACATCAAAGAAGTGTGAAACTGAAACATACAAATAAAGCATAATCAATATCCACAATATATCAAAAATAATCATGTACAATCATCAATGAACATCTAAGCATTAGTTACATACCCATGATGCTATCAAAAGGCGTATATGCAGGTAGATGTTGCTGGATTATCATAGACAAAACACACAGCTTCTCTGTGATCACCCATGTGCAAAACTGAATTTACTTCCTGGTTACAGGTGATGACATGCTGCTGGTCACATGACTACTGCTACACTCTGCTCTTAAAGTGACCACACACAATTACAGAACATACAGCATTACTTTAAATAAAACACATTTGTAAAATATTAAATTGCAACTTGAAATGTTGTAACTAAACAGACTCACCTACAACTTCCTGCACAACATGAAAGGTGAGTCCAGAGCTCTGACACAATTCAACTGATCATAATTATGGTGGAATGTAATTTTTTTCTGAAGTCTTATTGATCCGACTGGCCCCATTATAACTAACCCTATCCCTAACCTCACACTAACCTAATGGTTGGAACAAGGGGGTTTTATTGGTCGCCATAAGTGGTCAATGGGTATTTAGAGTATAATTCTGACATTCCTAGATGTGTTCTTGCATACAGTAGATGTTTTGCTCACTTTACACTTACAGTACAGTGACTTATAATAATAATAATAAATACAACTTTATTTGTATAGCACCTTTCATGACATGAAATGCAGCTCAAAGTGCTTTACAGAGCAATGGAGAAATAAAAAAGAAAAGCAAGGCATAAACATTAAAAAAAACAAGAGCAGTAATGCAATACAGTGAGGACATGAATAACAAAACAATTAAAAGATCAATTAAAAGCAAGAGTGTAGAAGTGGGTCTTGAGCTGTGCTTTAAAAATGTCTACAGAGGCTGCCTGTCGAAGGTACAGTGGGAGTTTGTTCCACGCCGTCGGCCCGTAGAAGCAAAAAGCTGCTTCCCGTATTTTTTTGTTGCGATTTTTTTAGGCAAAGCGAGCAGGCCAGCAGTGGAAGACCTTTGGCGCGGTTTGGGACATATTTAGGCAGGCAGTCATGTAGGTAGGTAGGAAGGTGCGAGACCATTGAGAGCTTTATAAACAAGTAAAATAATTTTAAAATCAATCCTAAAAACAACCGGAAGCCAGTGCAGTGAAGCTAAAACTGGAGTAATATGTTCTCTCATCTTAGTTTTAGTTAAAACTCTGGCTGCTGCATTTTGGACAAGTTGTAATCTGTCAGTTATGTCATAATAATCACACTATAATAATGTATTAGAACAGTGATTATGATGCAATTATAATGCATTATTATGATACTGGCCAAAACAAGAGTGCAGTAATTATAAAGTATTATGACACTTGATCTTATCCTGTAAGTCAGTATAAAATGCTTTAAACTTGTCACGACTGGCCACGACTTAATGACGCGTGATCGCCGAGACAGTTTGTTTATTTTTGGACCACAGTTCTTATATGAGACGATTTTTAAGATGACCCCATGTTGGGGTTGACGTCAGGACTTCGGCGCTCTATAGACAGTGCTCTACTGTGTTTTGTAATGTATTGTGTTTTCTATACAGCTGAAGAAGCAAGAGAAGAAGACCCTGATTTTGGACATCTTTCAAAATCAGAAACGAGGGAGTACATCGACGCTGGACTGCTGCTGAACTCTCCCTACTTCTCCGTCCTCAGGAAAGAGAGAAAAGTCGACCTCATCATCTCCCTCGACTTCAGTGAAGGAAACCCTATGCAGGTAACACACGCACGCACACACATATATACAGAGACCCCCCCCCCCCCCCCCCCAAATAAAGTCCCCACACTTAAGTCCTGACGGTGCCACGGCGTACAGAGTTTAAGTGTTTTCACTGAAATGTGTTTGAAATATGGAGACAGGTTTCTGTTTTTATGCCCATCATCAACACAACATCAGGATCCTCACATGTTCATATTTAGTCAATCAGTCGTATGGTAGTGGGTACTTCACTGGGTACTCGAGTAGTAATTGAGTGTGTGCAATGATCAACAGTTTGATTGGAGAAGTGTTTGGACATGGCACTGCTGGGCTGATGAGGGAGTGGGGACAGGTGTGTACCTACAGTAGGACAGTTGGAATGTAATGTGGGAGTGGCCTAACTAATCCTAACCACAAATATATAATAATCAAGACATTGTCTTTATCATTTTGTTTCTACAGACAATTGAGGATGCGTATAGGATGGCCAAGGATATGGGTATCGCTTTCCCACACGTAGAATTTACAGAAGATGACAGAAAAGAACCAAAAAAGGACTTCTATGTGTTTCCAGGAGATGTCAACACCCCAACAGTGGTCCACATCCCTCTGTTCAACAGAGTGAACTGTCCCGGTAACTGTTCTGTTTGCATTGTACTTGTAGTAGTGCTGTAGTCGAGTCCACCTAACGCGAGTCCAAGTCAAGACCAAGTCCGAGGGGGGTGGGAGTGCGAGTCAAGACCAAGTCCGAGGGGGGTGGGAGTGCGAGTCAAGACCAAGTTCGAGGGGGGTGGGAGTGCGAGTCAAGACAGAGTGATGGAGGGGTTGAGTCGAGACCGACGGGAGACGAGACCGACCAAGTTATTACTTTATTTGATAGGTACAGAATTCATCAATGATGTTTATAGAACAGGTTTTAGTGAATTCCAAGAGTTCAACACTAGCCAAACCCATGCCGATCCTTGTTTCAAACCTACAGAAAATAGTTTAAAACATTGCAATGAATCCAGAGCTAAAGCAGTGTGTAAATTTCCATGATATTAAATGGCGAACGGCACTTTGCCTAACGATAATGGAGTCCCTGCCGAAACCACTCTCTCTAATCTACTTCGAATTCACTACCACGTGTTCATAACATTATTGGTGACTCGGCTGTTGGATTTTGATATTATGGTACATTTAATTGATCATATATTGTAATAGTGTGTCTCTGTTAGGCGATTAAACACTGCATGCATATATAAACAATGTTTTGTAACACAGAGGGAGATGGAGGGGGAAACAGATCTTCGATCTCAGTGGCGCTTGTGCAACTTGATGCATGCAATAAAGATATAAGCATAATCTGACTCTGATTATAAACCACTTGAACCCCAGCTTCTGTATTCTGAGGGGAATATAAACAATAGTGTGTCGCAACGCGACACGTGAGTTTTTAGATGTGTTTTTGTACTATTCTGATACATTATTACGCTATGAGAAAATGGCCACCGATCGTATAAAAAGCTTTTTATGAACAATGCGGAATATACGGGTACTAATACCCACCCGAGCAGAATTTAAAGTGATCCAATTGGGATCCTAACATATACAGTACATCTATGGGGATTAAAGACCATTTTTCTTCCCTCAGCCTAAAACCGGATTTGATGTTTATGGGAAGCTAGGGTCGGGGCTTCTTTGATGGTACTGTATGTAGTGCATTCAACAGCGATGGGGCAGCAACAGAAGAAGTCAAGATCGTATAATGAGCATTAGTGAGGAACAAATTAACAATTATTATGAAGATAAGGTTGAAAATTGGTGAGGTACTCCTTCATGGTCTTGGTTTGGTACAGTCATTAGATCATTAAAATGTTCTCTAACAATGTCAAATATTTGTGTTTCCACTTTCTCCTCATCTCTGCATCAGATGATCTTAAACAGATGAGAAAGAAATACGAGACCTTCCAATTCCCCCTTCAAAGAGCAAAGATCAAAGAGCTGATGGAAATAGCTGCTTTAAATGTGAGCGACAACAAATCCATGCTCCAGGAGGAGATTCGGAATGCTGTGAATAAGAGAAGGTACAATGCATTGATGTCGCAGGGCCATGGCCTCCTTATACAAAGAGACCAACTGGTCTTCCAATTCCAAACTGGAATCTGTAACCAAAGAAATTGTTTCAAGGTTGAGCCTTGGAATCCTTGGATTTGGAATCCTCTTTTTTTCAAATTGCGTGAATACAGCGCAGATTACTTCCACTTCAATTACGCCCACTGGTGGTCTACATATGTGGTCACCATGTTCGTGAAAGAGGTGAGTAAAACTTGAAGTGAGTAAAAGTTGTGGACAATATTCAAAATGGCCACCTACATACTGTTGACAGTTGACTCAAAAGACACCAACATAATCTCCAAAAAGCATACAATTTGGCACACATATTCTAAAACCTCCTAGAAGGGGTGCACAACATATTCTGAACCAAAAATGGAAAATGTCCACCTACAGATGATGCAAAAAACACCTAAAGAATGTGAACCTAAATGAAGTGAGTTTATGAGTCATAACAGGAAATTGAGGCATTATTTGTTGTGTTTTTTCAGATAGATGAACATGTTCTGTCAGAGCACAGAGGAAAGCATGGAAAGGATCCCTATCCCATCTACACTGTGATTGACAACGAATTCAAAGACAAGAAAGAAACAGGGCTAAAAGGTATAATGAATGTGTGTGGTGTGGTGTGGTGTGGCGTGTGCGTGTGCGTGACTTTTTCACTCAACACTCGAGTGTCCAAAGCTGGGGAGTCAGGGACATATACTTCTGTAAGCAGTTCAGAATAATGTTTAGGGTAAATAATCAGCAACGTCTTCTCGCTTAAATCTGGTCGTCCCTCACTTCCCACAAGTGTGATTCTTTTGTCTTTTTTTTAATGGTTCAGTCAGAGCATTACTGTGTTTCCTTGACAGACGCGTGGGTTGAGATGACTCCCCATGAGGCGGGGTACTCTCACCGGGGCCTTCGTGGACTAGGAATACTTTGGGTGTAGGTTTGACAATGGGAAGTTGATGAAGAAGCAGCCAGAGACGCGTGGGTTGAGATGACTCCCCATGAGGCGGGGTACTCTCTCGCCGGGGCCTTCGTGGACCAGGAATATTTTGGGTGTAGGTTTGACAATGGGAAGTTGATGAAGAAGCAGCCAGAGACGCGTGGGTTGAGATGACTCCCCATGAGGCGGGGTACTCTCACCGGGGCCTTCGTGGACCAGGAATACTTTGGGTGTAGGTTTGACAATGGGAAGTTGATGAAGAAGCAGCCAGAGACGCGTGGGTTGAGATGACTCCCCATGAGGCGGGGTACTCTCTCGCCGGGGCCTTCGTGGACCAGGAATATTTTGGGTGTAGGTTTGACAATGGGAAGTTGATGAAGAAGCAGCCAGAGACGCGTGGGTTGAGCTGACTCCCCATGAGGCGGGGTACTCTCTCGCCGGGGCCTTCGTGGACCAGGAATATTTTGGGTGTAGGTTTGACAATGGGAAGTTGATGAAGAAGCAGCCAGAGACGCGTGGGTTGAGATGACTCCCCATGAGGCGGGGTACTCTCTCGCCGGGGCCTTCGTGGACCAGGAATATTTTGGGTGTAGGTTTGACAATGGGAAGTTGATGAAGAAGCAGCCAGAGACGCGTGGGTTGAGATGACTCCCCATGAGGCGGGGTACTCTCTCGCCGGGGCCTTCGTGGACCAGGAATATTTTGGGTGTAGGTTTGACAATGGGAAGTTGATGAAGAAGCAGCCAGAGACGCGTGGGTTGAGATGACTCCCCATGAGGCGGGGTACTCTCTCGCCGGGGCCTTCGTGGACCAGGAATATTTTGGGTGTAGGTTTGACAATGGGAAGTTGATGAAGAAGCAGCCAGAGACGCGTGGGTTGAGATGACTCCCCATGAGGCGGGGTACTCTCTCGCCGGGGCCTTCGTGGACCAGGAATACTTTCGGTGTAGGTTTGACAACGGGAAGTTAATGAAGAAGCAGCCAGAGATGGACATGCTCTACGTACAAGGTGAGACTCCACCATGCACGGTCAGTCCACTTGTTGTGTTGGTTTATTCTTCCAAAGCATTACATTTGCAATTCAATTGAAATTAAATTACACATTTTGTGTTGATCTATTGGCAGGCTTGTGTGGTAGTGCTGCAGCTGATGCATCACTTTTCAACAGAGGATGGTTCAACCCCTTCTTACACGCCAAATGGGGACTCACCTACAACTTCCTGCACAACATGAAAGGTGAGTCCAGAGCTCTGACACAATTCAACTGATCATAATTATGGTGGAATGTCATTTTTTCCTGAAGTCTTATTGATCCGACTGGCCCCATTATAACTAACCCTATCCCTAAAGACGGTCCACATGACCAGTAGACATCAGCGCCATCCCGTAGGGGCCTTCAAGAGATTTCTTATTCCATTTGATCTAAACCATGGCTTTCTGTGTTCACTCTGCAGGGCTGAAGAGGAGACCACCTTTTTTTTCTTCTTTTTTTTTCTTAATTGTAAACTGTTCTATAAACTCATGCAGCATGCACTGCAGAATTAATTGTTCTTGTTCTTAAATAATAAACATTTTCATGTTTATCCTGTCTCTTTTGCAAATATAATTTCACCTGCGAACAAGAAGGCACTAGGGCAGCTCAGACGATTTATTATGGAGTTCATTTAGTGCCATTATTACTTGCACTTGTGTTTCCAAACGACACAAATGCCTTTGTGTCGTTTGGCTTCACATCTGGGGCATTCAGCATGGCAGCGATCTCACTCTGGGCCAGTTGGTGAGGCTGCCCATATTGCTGTTGTAAAGCTTGCATCGCCGCTGTGTAAGGATTAGGGTAATGTCGACATGACTGTGCGATCAAGCGTGCTTCATCCAGAATGAGTTGTTCCATGAGCACTCTGAATTTGTAGTGCTCAGAGAGCTCTGGATGGGGATCTAGGAGATAATCCAGGGCCATCTTGAGATCTGTAAATTCGCTCTCGCTGTCATGTTCAAGCCTGGGGAGTTTCGGCACTGGTACAGGTTGAGTAGGATGCCGGTATGGGAATGACGATGCTGATTGCGATGGCTGGATCATACTCGACATGGGCTGGACAGCTGACTGTACTGGAGCTGCCATCTGCTGAGCTGGCATGTTTGGAGGAAGCAAGGATTGGTAGGGAAACTGAGACGAATGGCCAAATGACTGGATCCCTGGTGAGATCTGTGTCCCAGCATGGAAGGGAACTGGCTGTGCAGCGGAAGTAGGCATCAGCTGATATTGCGCTGGTAAACCAGCAAAGGAGTAACTCTGTTGAGTCGGTGCCGCATTCGGAGGCAGATAGGGGAAGGCAGTAAGAGCCGATTGAGGCCAAGAGACATAGGTGCCGCATTCGGAGGCAGATATGGCGTAGCTAATGGCGGCCAAGAGATCACAGGTACCATATTCTGAGGCTGCCAAGAAACCTGTTGCACAGATGTCGAAGGGGCATAATTGTAGGCTGATATAGGGGTAACCCCGGTTTGGGCCTGATATGATGGTGCCACATGTGTAGGTTGATGAGATGGGTTAGCCTGTGCCATGAGGGAAGGCTGATGTAGTGAATGTACAGCTGTTGAAGCAGGGGTGTACATTACCTGTGTGTTGGACATCATGGGCTGGTAGGCTAATGAGCCTTGAATGCCTACTTGTGAAGACTGAGACACCAGCTGTGGATGTATTGTAACTGAATGGACGGGTAATGTCGATGACACCAAGGAAGGTAAAGCTTGTGTCAATTTGTAGCTATGTGTCATCGATTGGGCTGGAGGTGGTGCCGACCTGTCATGTCCATGTGTCGACTGGGCCAGTGAAACAGGTGCATTGATTCCAGCTTGAGATGTCATTGATGTGGAGGCATAGCTGGTCATCGACATTACACTTCGGGTAGTAGAAGTCTGTGGTAGACCATGATGGCTGGTCGAGTCGGAGGCAATAGTCTCACCCGCATCACTCCCAAAGAGTTACACAGAAGCAAGGTCACAGTTGAGGATTGCTTTATATTGTTCACAGAAGTCAGAATGTAATAGTTTCTGCAATACAAGCACAAAAGAACATACAATGCTTCAGTATAATGTACAAAATACACAACACATTAAGTCAGTATAAATATACATAACACAGTGGGTCATATACAGTATATAGCATCATAAAGTAAGCAGGTAGCATCATACACAAATACAGGTGGGCCTAGCTAGTAGGCTACTACTGCATAGCATTAGCATAGCATTACTAGCTAGCATTTCAGTGTAACACAATTGCACCATGTGCTCATCAAACAATTCGAGTATTGACAAAGTAGGTAAACAAGTGCTGTAAAATAACATAAAGGACAACAGTGTGTCTACAGATGTAACATAGAGTGCATCAAATAAAGGTTGCATACATGTCAAACAATCATAACTTACATGAGCATTCACTCCTCTGACAGTCTGATGCAAAGAGAGCACACAATGGCTGCTGAGCACATTTATACAGATCCAAGGACCCTTAGCTGTCCTAAACACTGCCTGAACTAAACCTGAAATAATGCATCATGTCATCATATCAAATCACACAGCACCACCTACTGGTGGAAGGGGGAATTCTGCACACCTAACCTCACACTAACCTAATGGTTGGAACAAGGGGGTTTTATTGGTCGCCATAAGTGGTCAATCGGTATTTAGAGTATAATTCTGACATTCCTAGATGTGTTCTTGCATACAGTAGATGTTTTGCTCACTTTACACTTACAGTACAGTGACTTATAATAATAATAATAATAATAATAATACAACTTTATTTGTATAGCACCTTTCATGACATGAAATGCAGCTCAAAGTGCTTTACAGAGCAATGGAGAAATAAAAAAGAAAAGCAAGGCATAAACATTAAAAAAACAAGAGCAGTAATGCAATACAGTGAGGACATGAATAACAAAACAATTAAAAGATCAATTAAAAGCAAGAGTGTAGAAGTGGGTCTTGAGCTGTGCTTTAAAAATGTCTACAGAGGCTGCCTGTCGAAGGTACAGTGGGAGTTTGTGCCACGCCGTCGGCCCGTAGAAGCAAAAAGCTGCTTCCCGGTATTTTTTAGTTGCCATTTTTTTAGGCAAAGCGAGCAGGCCAGCAGTGGAAGACCTTAGGGGGCGGTTTGGGACATATTTAGGCAGGCAGTCATGTAGGTAGGAAGGTGCGAGACCATTGAGAGCTTTATAAACAAGTAAAATAATTTTAAAATCAATCCTAAAAACAACCGGAAGCCAGTGCAGTGAAGCTAAAACTGGAGTAATATGTTCTCTCATCTTAGTTTTAGTTAAAACTCTGGCTGCTGCATTTTGGACAAGTTGTAATCTGTCAGTTATCTGTCATAATAATCACACTATAATAATGTATTAGAACAGTGATTATGATGCAATTATAATGCATTATTATGATACTGGCCAAAACAAGAGTGCAGTAATTATAAAGTATTATGACACTTGATCTTATCCTGTAAGTCAGTATAAAATGCTTTAAACTTGTCACGACTGGCCACGACTTAATGACGCGTGATCGCATAGACAGTTTGTTTATTTTTTCACCACAGTTCTTATATGAGACGATTTTTAAGATGACCCCATGTTATTCTAATCTCCATAAAGAACCAGGGGTTCCCCCCCTTGGAACCAGGGGTTGACGTCAGGACTTCGGCGCTCTATAGACAGTGCTCTACTGTGTTTTGTAATGTATTGTGTTTTCTATACAGCTGAAGAAGCAAGAGAAGAAGACCCTGATTTTGGACATCTTTCAAAATCAGAAACGAGGGAGTACATCGACGCTGGACTGCTGCTGAACTCTCCCTACTTCTCCGTCCTCAGGAAAGAGAGAAAAGTCGACCTCATCATCTCCCTCGACTTCAGTGAAGGAAACCCTTTGCAGGTAACACACGCACGCACACACATATATACAGAGAGACCCCCCCCCCCCCCCCCAAATAAAGTCCCCACACTTTTAAGTCCTGACGGTGCCACGGCGTACAGAGTTTAAGTGTTTTCACTGAAATGTGTTTGAAATATGGAGACAGGTTTCTGTTTTTATGCCCATCATCAACACAACATCAGGATCCTCACATGTTCATATTTAGTCAATCAGTCGTATGGTAGTGGGTACTTCACTGGGTACTCTGACAACAAGTACGAGTACAACGGGTATTCCATAAGCACACTGAAATTTCCATCTTGCATCGTTGGCTGACTTGCATCATTACTGAGTAGGACTGGTGCCGTTACACTCCTAGTATTTAATAATGTAGACATTTGGCAAATCTTACACTGAAGATGCAGGCAGGATTACATTGAGTGTGTGCAATGATCAACAGTTTGATTGGAGAAGTGTTTGGACATGGCACTGCTGGGCTGATGAGGGAGTGGGGACAGGTGTGTACCTACAGTAGGACTGAGAGATAGAATGTAATGTGGGAGTGGCCTAACTAATCCTAACCACAAATATATAATAATCAAGACATTGTCTTTATCATTTTGTTTCTACAGACAATTGAGGATGCTTATAGGATGGCCAAGGATATGGGTATCGCTTTCCCACACGTAGAATGTACAGAAGATGACAGAAAAGAACCAAAAAATGACTTCTATGTGTTTCCAGGAGACGTCAACACCCCAACAGTGGTCCACATCCCTCTGTTCAACAGAGTGAACTGTCCCGGTAACTGTTCTGTTTGCATTGTACTTGTAGTAGTGCTGTAGTCGAGTCCACCTAACGTGAGTCCAAGTCAAGACCAAGTCCGAGGGGGGTGGGAGTGCGAGTCAAGACCAAGTCCGAGGGGGGTGGGAGTGCGAGTCAAGACCAAGTTCGAGGGGGGTGGGAGTGCGAGTCAAGACCGAGTGATGGAGGGGTTGAGTCGAGACCGACGGGAGACGAGACCGACCGAGTTATTACTTTATTTGATAGGTACAGAATTCATCAATGATGTTTATAGAACAGGTTTTAGTGAATTCCAAGAGTTCAACACTAGCCAAACCCATGCGATCCTTGTTTCAAACCTACAGAAAATACAGTTTAAAACATTGCAATGAATCCAGAGCTAAAGCAATGATATTAAATAGCGAACGGCACTTTGCCTAACGATAATGGAGTCCCTGCCGAAACCACTCTCTCTAATCTACTTCGAATTCACTACCACGTGTTCATAACATTATTGGTGACTCGGCTGTTGGATTTTGATATTATGGTACATTTAATTGATCATATATTGTAATAGTGTGTCTCTGTTAGGCGATTAAACACTGCATGCATATATAAACAATGTTTTGTAACACAGAGGGAGATGGAGGGGGAAACAGATCTTCGATCTCAGTGGCGCTTGTGCAACTTGATGCATACAATAAAGATATAAGCATAATCTGACTCTGATTATAAACCACTTGAACCCCAGCTTCTGTATTCTGAGGGGAATATAAACAATAGTGTGTCGCAACGCGACACGTGAGTTTTTAGATGTGTTTTTGTACTATTCTGATACATTATTACGCTATGAGAAAATGGCCACCGATCGTATAAAAAGCTTTTTATGAACAATGCGGAATATACGGGTACTAATACCCACCCGAGCAGAATTTAAAGTGATCCAATTGGGATCCTAACATATACAGTACATCTATGGGGATTAAAGACCATTTTTCTTCCCTCAGCCTAAAACCGGATTTGATGTTTATGGGAAGGTAGGGTCGGGGCTTCTTTGATGGTACTGTATGTAGTGCATTCAACAGCGATGGGGCAGCAACAGAAGAAGTCAAGATCGTATAATGAGCATTAGTGAGGAACAAATTAACAATTATTATGAAGATAAGGTTGAAAATTGGTGAGGTACTCCTTCATGGTCTTGGTTTGGTACAGTCATTAGATCATTCAAATGTTCTCTAACAATGTCAAATATTTGTGTTTCCACTTTCTCCTCATCTCTGCATCAGATGATCTTAAACAGATGAGAAAGAAATACGAGACCTTCCAATTCCCCCTTCAAAGAGCAAAGATCAAAGAGCTGATGGAAATAGCCGCTTTAAATGTGAGCAACAACAAATCCATGCTCCAGGAGGAGATTCGGAATGCTGTGAATAAGAGAAGGTACAATGCATTGATGTCGCTTCTAGACCTGTGGATCTCAACCTTTTCAGGCGGTGACCCCCCAAAATAATAATATTTAAACTGACGACCCACCAAACTAATCATGTTTGAATCCCCCTCCTTGATATGCACTTGGAGTGTAGAGGAAAGTCATTACATTTAGTTTGACTCGGTTCCACAGATAAATATTGGGGAAATAGCAGACCTGCAAGCTCACAATGCCTTGCGTTGTAATCTATCAACAGCCATAAAGAAGTGTTAGTCCCTACTGCGGTTATACAACAATGACTAAGCTGAGAGCAACTGAAAATGACAGTGAAATAAACTTGTTAGTGCTCAGAGCACATGTGAGACGTTGGTGATTCTGCTTCTCTCTTCTAGAAAGGAGCTTTGACAATTCAAATTACACAATAGACTTTGTAGTCTAATAGTTTAATTTGAACAGTAATAATCTCTTTAACAAGTAGAAGATTTGCAATACATATTATTTTTTCTCCTAGTTCTCCGACTCCAGAATGAGGCTGTTGAGGCCCTGTCGGAACAAACCACGGCATCGTCTCAGCTGACTCCTCAAGACGACATCGTGGCTTTGAAGGAATACAACAGCAGTGACAATACACATAAATATGTGTGTGGGGAGGAATTCATTGACTAAATTGTGGAGAAAAGAGACACTCTGGATTTTAAAGTGCACGCCAGCAGTTTTATATTTGTGCAGAGCCACCTCTCACATAACCTGACTCCGCCAGATGGGGCAGCAGAGAGTACACTGGGTTCCCCCTCCTGCTCCCATCTGGGACAAAACGGCCTGGCCAATCAGCAGCAGCTATCCCGCCTCTAGCTGCTGCTGATTGGTCAGGCCGTTTTGTGGCCGGGCATCAAGTCTGCCTGAGTGTTCCCAGATGGGAGCAGGAGGGGGAACCAGGTATACTCTCTGCTGCCCCATCTGGCGGAGTCAGGTTACCTCTCACATGCAGGTTCCAATAGGTTTAATTGTGAAAAGATATAGCTTGGTTAATAGTCCAAGTCATAACTCCAAGTAACTCGCACCCTTAAAAAGTAACGGCTGCAGTACAATTCAGTAGAAATAACCAAACAATTTTCATCCTCTCAGAATGAGCTATTCAATTTAATAGGGAAAGTAATGGATTCCAATTGACACCAGCTCTGTCACCATTAGCCTAGGCCTAAGCCGTTCCCCTCGCTCCTTCTCGCATTTGTGTTCCATAATGTACATTTAATGACAGTTTTTAATTGTCATCCACATTTGCCTCTGTCATTTTCATCCTTTACTGTTGTAGGCTCATTATGAGTTGTAATTGAATATTGGCAGTCTGATCCGGGACGACGAGCTGATTCTCAACGAGTTATTCTCCATCTGTCCTGATGCTATCGCATCCGAGCCCGAGTCGCCGGACCTGGAGGTCTCCATCGGGGTTACCGGCGCCATCGCTACGGTGACTGAACTGGACGCCACTGTCCCCGCTGTCCCCCCCACCGAGCTGGACTCCACCGTCCTGCACCCGGTTACCACCGATAAATGGATTAATCTGGGTGCTCGACCCAGACCCCGTCCCTCTGCAATTTACAATTTACAATTTAGGCATTTAGCAGCTCCACTCCTGTCCCTTGGAAAGTGGTCAGTCGGAAGTCCACTGGAAAATCTCGCACCCAAAAGTTTCGTCCACACCAACCCACCCCTCCATTATCCACTAGCAATCCATTCTCCATTCTGGACATGAACAACTTTCCCCCTCTGCTCCAAAATGACAGGCTCCCGGCACCCTCGGAGCCTGACCGCTTGTCTCCCTCTCTACCCCCCGGTTCTAGGCCCAGTCTGTCCACTCTGGCCCCGTCTGGTTCACACACTGGCACTAGTCCCTCAGCCGACTCGGCTGGTGCTGCTGTCCACTTGCCAGCGGAGTCGAGAGCCTCTCCCCCCACTGTCCGCCGTGGCCTCGGGCTATTACGCACAGCGGTGGCTAGACATTCCGGGGGTCCTCCTCGCCAGTGTCGCCAGCAGACAGCTGTGAATCCGCCTCCACCCACCACTGGTGGCACCCGTACAACTCAACTGTCCCTGGTGCTCCCTTTAATCCCCCCTTCAGCTGTCCTTATTGGGGACTCGATTTTTAAAAATATACGTTTTGTAAATGCAATTACAAGATCTTTTCCTGGATCCACTGTCCCCGATATTATCAACAAGTTCCCAAACATATTATCCTCTCTCCCATCAACGATCGATACAATTATTTTCCACGTCGGTACGAATGACACAGCACTGAACCACTCGGAGCTTTTGAAAAAAACACTTTAAAACACTGATTGACATGGCCAGCAGCTGCGGTAAATCCATCCATTTGTCCGGTCCAATTCCCACCCTGGGATGTGGGATGGGTAGTTTTAGCAAACTCCTCTATCTCAACTCCTGGCTTCTGTGCTGCTCATAATATAAACTTTATCGATAATTTTAATCTATTCTGGAATCGCTCGCCGTTCTTCTCCCGTGATGGTCTTCATCCTAATCCGCTGGGCTGCCACATGCTGTCCAATAACATCCGACACGCCGTACAGTATATAGCCGAGTGAAACCATCGCCCCCTTTACTATCACTTCCAGAGAGGAAGTGACAGTCAATGTCCCCCCCTCCCCCCCCTGCCTAGTGAAAGTCAACTAGCCCCCCTCAGTGCGTCTACCGCCCCCTTGTGGACCAATGCTCTTATTCCCAGTCTTTTGTCCACTCGCCCTTCAAATAGCCACAACAACATGCCATTCCCCATTTCAACAATAATTAGAAATAGACATCATAACTCGCCTTCAGTACCCATCCTTCACACTAGATGTGGTGTGGAACATGCCCACCTGCGCCCTCTCTGCCGTGCTGTACCTGTGTCCTCTTCAAGCATCAATTTAACCCTCAATATGGTTTTATTAAATATCCATTCTCTTAGACACAAAACTTTTATTATGAATGACTTTTTAAAATCTCATAACTTGGACCTTATGTTTCTAACAGAAACCTGGCTTGACCCCGGTGATTGTACAGCATTTTCTGAACTCCTCCCAGCTGACTGCACCTTTTTCAGCTCCCCTCGAACTACTGGCACTGGTGGGGGTCTAGCATCAGTTTTCAAGTCCAATCTACATTGTCAACTGGTCCAAGATAATAGCAGCTATTCTAGCTTTGAGCTCCAACAATTTCAGCTGAATTTGTCCTCACCTGTATTTTGTGCAGTGATCTACCGCCCCCCACAGTTCAATGCAGCTTTTATTCAGGACTTTGGCAATTTTTTATCCACAATAATGATCAAATACGACTTTGTTTTAATCTCGGGTGATCTGAATGTACACGCCTGCTGCCCGTCTAAGCCACTAGTCAAGGACTTTTTTAACCTTTTAGACTCTTTTAACTTAACTCAATCAGTGACTGGCCCAACTCATAACTTGGGTCATACTTTAGATTTGATTTTATCCCATGGGCTCTCCGTTTCTGTCAGTGACATCTGCTCTTCATCTAAGGTATCTGATCATTTCCCAATTTGATTTTCCGTCTCAGTCCCATGCTTGCCACTCAAACCTAGTTCCCCTGCTCGCTGTCAGCGTGCCATAACCTCTACAACGGCCTCCCAGTTTTCCCTCACTTTCAATAACTCCCCTCCCTATCCCTCTGACAGTATACTCAGCGCTGAGGAACTCTACCGCCTCTTCGATGCCTCATGCTCCACAACACTGGATACCGTTGCTCCTTTTAAATTAATATCTAAAAGCACCAAAGCACTTTCGGAGCCGTGGCTTGTAGTGGCGAAAATGCATATAAACCCTATGGTATTGATTCATTTAATGTAGCCGACTAGTAGATGATAGTTAACACTCTAATTACCACCTGTTCTTCACTGACCAACTCATTAGAGACTGCTGACTCATGTAAACCTATTTCAAACTGTGTGAGTTAACTATAGAATAGAGTCCATTTAAGGAATGACCATCTCTTGTTACTCCTGAAACTCTGTACACTGCTGAAAGTATAAAATATGTGTGGGACATGTGTGTGAGGAGTGTTGGGGGAAGCTCTGGAGGGAGACACTAGTCTCTCTCTGGTGTGATGACATATACAATAAAATAATGGAGTTCGGATCCTGATGGTTGAGTCCTGCTTCTTCCTGATGATGTTTACTTACTAATAGTAATATCAAAAGCTGCCATTACAGTTTTGGCGTCACGAACAGGATCATTATTTCATCTTCACCATAGATGGATACTTGATCAAAAAGAATCTTAAGATGGGAGCGAAACAAAGCAGGAAGAAGTTGAAGCGAGAACTCAATGACCAACAGGAGAAAGAAGTGACGTTACTGCGAGAACTCAAGGACCAACAGAAAGAAGTGACGTTACTGCGAGAACTCAAGGAGCAACAGAAAGAAATGACGCTATTGCGAGAACAACTTGTGGAGCGACAAATCAATGACCTGCAAGAACAACTTGACAGAAATATGCAACAACAACAACTCAACAACCAACAGAAAGAAGTGATGCTATTGCGAGAGCAACTTGACAGATTTGTGGTGAAATTAGCAGATCTACAAGCCAACACTACGCCTGATGACTACAACAATATGAGGCAGAAGGAACCAAACCACAGCGGAGACACACAACTGACTGTTACTACACCCAAGGAACAGCCCGCAGACAACAGCAACAACCATGGACAACCTGAACCCCTCATAAACAATCAAGGACAGGGGGGAGCAGTTGTCACAGCGACACTTTGTCCAAGGAAGCTATTCCCATTCATTCCATATCCAGAACCTCATCCTCATCTGGGGACTGGGGCACAGCACGCAGAAATATACACATATTCTTCAGCAGTACATGTGCAGCGAAGCTGGACACCTGATGAACTGAAAGACATCATAAAGGACCTTCCAGACCACAAAGTCAACGTGGAGCGCTGGTGTGCAGCTGTGTTAGACTTGATTGAGATGTATGAGCCATCGGCAAGAATGCTAGAATCTGTATTTCGCAAAGTCTTTGGATTAAAGTGGCTACATCTCAGGGAACATTTTGATGTGAATGGAGCACAAAATCACATTGTCACTGGACAGCTGCTGAATCACGGTGGTCTTTTTGACAGCATCAAAGCAGCATTTCCAGTACCCACTGATTGGCCAAAAATTCACAGCACTAAGCAATGGCCTGATGAAACCTGTGACACCTACAGGAATAGACTGGAGAACTGTTTTCAGAAGCACTGTGGTGTGCCACTAGACAACCCCGCTTTCAATGACTTGTTAAAAGCGTCCTTGATCAATGGCTTGCTCCCTGCTATCTACAAGTGTGTTATGACTTCTTGTATTGGCTGGGAAACCCGACCTTTGACTGAGGTGTGGGGTCACGCATTGCATGCTGAGAGGAACACACTCTCACAGGACTTCATGAAAAAGAAGAAACTGGAGGCAGCACAGCTGATGTTCTATGAGAACCTGCACCAGCCACAGGGAGAACAGCGACAACAACAAAATCATCAGTCACATAGGAGTATCAGGAGCCGTAAATGGAAACAAAGAGGAAACAGTGACCCATATGACAGAGCAGACCAGTATGGGACAGGGCCTGTTCCATGCAACTATGAGCCAGGTGGCAATGCAGCGGCCTACTATCCACAACGGGGTGGACCACATCCACTGCATGGCCCCACAGCAGGCTCCATGGGCCCCATGGCAATATGGACCAGGTGACAGTGTTAATACAACATGCACCAATCCATGACATGCAGAGTGGGATCCATGAAGGTTCATGTCCTTATGTCCTAAACGGTTTGATTTGCTTTATACAGTAAGTTCTATTCATTGTCATTTAAAAAAGAAAAATAGGTTAATAGTGATCATATGACTATTTTAGATAACTTCCTTAAATATCACAGTGAAATCCAATCCAAAAATTATATTCTAATTAATAATACAAATGTTGTTTAATTGTTAGTTAAAATAGGCCTAAATTAGGAGAATAACGTCAGAAAATGTGAGTAAGTTGTTATTGGAACCTGTATATCCACACACATACACTAAATAGATAAACAAATTGACTCATCTGTCTGGGGTGGCAGGGTTCACAGAGGTCGCCTGTGTGTGCTTGTGTGTGTGGGTGAGACAGACCAAAATACTGAACATTACCAAATACCAAAACATTTATGATGGCTTTTCCACAAGGTTGGATGTCCAATATTACTTTGTTTCCTGTCCATTATTCTGCTATTACTAGGTATAGATGTTAAGTAAGTCTCGGTTCTAAACGCACCACGTGAGGAAAAAATGCCATGTGGCAAGTACTTATTTTTATTTCCATGTAACGAAATGCGAAAGCAAATTCAACGTGATGATATATATAAAAATAAAGTTAAAGTAACCCGTAGGCTTTAGGTTATCGAGTAATATATTGCAGAAAATGTTGAACTGATGGAGATAGTATTAATACGGATTAAACCTCACCTTGAGTATTACATGTTTTAGATCTTAGTTTGTGTGCGGCTTTACAAATAATGGGTTCAATGATGGTTTCTGCAGGGCTAGTCATCTATCCATTATTCTGTGAAAGTTACTCACAAACTAAGGGGGGGAGAAGGGGATATTTATTGGGAATATTATTCCTATTAAGTCAATAAATTAGCCTAGGAACAGTTCACTGGTATTACAGAAGCTGTTGGTATTCTACTTTAATTTATTTTATCTGGGTGTGAAAACAAACAGCCAGAGTGATATTGGAACATTTATATATTTTAATTCATTTTAATCATTCTAATTCAATTTAATTCTATTTCATTTTAATCATTTTAATCATTCTAATTATATTTAATTCTATTTCATTTTTGAGTGTAATTCATTTTTATCATTCTAATTCAATTTAATTCTATTTCATTTTAATCATTCTAATTCTATTTAATTCTATTTTATTGTAATCATTCTAATTATATTTAATTCTATTTCATTTTTTAGTGTAATTCATTTTTATCATTTTTATCATTCTAATTCAATTTAATTCTATTTCATTTTAATCATTCTAATTCTATTTAATTCTATTTTATTTTAATCATTCTAATTATATTTAATTCTATTTCATTTTTGAGTGTAATTCATTTTTATTTCATTTTAATCATTCTAATTATATTTAATTCTATTTCATTTTAATCATTCTAATTATATTTAATTCTATTTAATTTTTGAGTGTAATTCATTTTTATCATTTTTATCATTCTAATTCAATTTAATTCTATTTCATTTTAATCATTCTAATTATATTTAATTATATTTAATTATATTTCATTTTTGAGTGTAATTCATTTTTATCATTTTTATCATTCTAATTCAATTTAATTCTATTTCATTTTTGAGTGTAATTCATTTTTTATCATTTGTATCATTCTAATTCAATTTAATTCTATTTCATTTTAATCATTTTAATCATTCTAATTCTATTTAATTCTATTTCATTTTTGAGTGTTTAAAGTTTATTGGAACATTGAAATATTTGAAGTCATGTTCATTATTTAATTCTATTTACAGTTTTTAATGTTTTATGTTTTATTTGCTGTGAGGAATTCTCAAATCAGGACTTTTATGTCAAGACCAGTATGAGTCTAAAACAGTCACAGGGCCAAGATAGTTCCATTGAAAAACAAACAAAAACGTAGTCTTATATTCAAACCAATAGGGTCATTGTTTAACAGAAAGCATAGCATTATCAAAAATATGCCAAAATGTCCAGTGAGTTTTAGATATGTTGGAGGTGAAATTATACTGTAAATGTTGTCTATTTAACCAAATAATTATTGTTGACTACACCGTGTGGGACTGGGTGACTGATAGCATATGCGCAATGCTTTTTGTCACTGTCATCACACATGTACCTAACAATATAGTTGAATGTTTGTTCATGATTGTATCCCAGTGAATTATGATTCTAATGTTATTATATGTATTTTCTGGTGTACATGTAACTGAGGTTTTCAGTTACAACGAGAAATAGGATGGAATGTAGTGGCGAAAATGCATATAAACCCTATGGTATTGATTCATTTAATGTAGCCGACTAGTAGATGATAGTTAACACTCTAATTACCACCTGTTCTTCACTGACCAACTCATTAGAGACTGCTGACTCATGTAAACCTATTTCAAACTGTGTGAGTTAACTATAGAATAGAGTCCATTTAAGGAATGACCATCTCTTGTTACTCCTGAAACTCTGTACACTGCTGAAAGTATAAAATATGTGTGGGACATGTGTGTGAGGAGTGTTGGGGGAAGCTCTGGAGGGAGACACTAGTCTCTCTCTGGTGTGATGACATATACAATAAAATAATGGAGTTCGGATCCTGATGGTTGAGTCCTGCTTCTTCCTGATGATGTTTACTTACTAATAGTAATATCAAAAGCTGCCATTACAGGCTCAATAGCTCCACTCGCTCTCTCAGATGCGCCTGCCGGCGCGCTGAGAGAAAATGGAAGAAGATAGACTTTACATTTCTGCCGACATCCTACGTGGCTGTCTTTCTGATTACCAGAAGGCGGTCAAACTGGCCAAGTCCAACTACATTTCCGCTCTAGTCTCCAAAAACAGCCATAAACCGCAGATTCTTTTTAATGTTCTCGACTCTATCATCAATCCCCGTGAGCCCTCTCCTGTTGTGCCCTCACTCGTCCTCTGCGAAGACTTTCTCACTTTCTTCACTGCCAAAATTTCCACCCTCAGGTCAGCCCATACCCCCACCGCCTTTTCGCCCCCCCCTTCCCTCTCCTCCTACTGCCACGCTCAGCCATTTTGAGCTCATATCCTTAGCCCAACTATCTGATGTTATCTCGCACTTGCGCCCTACAAATTGTCCCTCCGACAGTATTCCCTCCAGTCTCCTCAAGGATGTGTTAGACTCCGTTGGACCGAGTGTCTTGCGGCTTTTCAACACCTGCCTTAGCACCGGCTCCGTCCCAGCCGCCTTCAAACAAGCTATGGTGCAGCCTCTCCTAAAAAAGGTAAACTTAGACCCTTCCTCCCTTTCCAATTTCAGGCCAATTTCACAACTTCCGTTTTTATCCAAGGCCCTGGAAAAGGTAGTCTACTCCCAAGTGCAATCCTTTCTTACCACTCATGGCATCTATGATACATTTCAGTCCGGCTTTAGACCTGGACATAGCACCGAAACAGCTCTCCTCAGAGTTCTCAATGACATTCGCCAAATTACAGATACAGGCAGCCCGGTAGCCCTGGTGCTCCTGGATCTGACAGCTGCATTCGATACAGTGGATCATCGGATCTTGCTGTCCAGACTGTAGCACCATGTCGGTATTTCTGGCACTGCCTTAGAATGGTTCAGGTCTTATCTAACCGACCGCTGTTTTAAGGTTGGGCTAGGCGCATTCCACTCCAGTGTGGCCCCTCTAACCTGTGGCGTCCCTCAGGGTTCCATCCTTGGCCCCATCCTCTTCCTGCTCTATATGCTCCCTCTAGGCTCACTCATTAAAAAACATAATGTATCATTTCATTTTATGCAGATGATGTTCAGCTCTATCTTCCACTGAATATGGACAGCACTGACCCCGCTCAGCCGCTATTGATGTGTCTCTCCGACATTAAATCGTGGATGAACACAAACTTCCTCACTTTGAATGACACCAAGACCGAAGTTATCATTTTCAATCACGACCCAAGCTCTCCCATCACCCCTCTCGGTCCCCTCAGTGCCAATATCCGGTCCTCAGTTAAGAGTCTTGGTGTCACGTTTGACAGTAATCTAAAATTCGATAAACACATTAGTTCTGTGGTCAAGGCCAGTTTCTTTCAACTAAGGCTTCTGGCTAGGGTAAAGACCTATCTGCCCCGTACTGACCTGGAGAGAGTCATTCACGCGTTCATATCATCAAGACTTGATTATTGCAATGCTCTTTATGCAGGCATCGACCTGTCAGCAATCAGACGTCTACAGCTCGTACAGAACGCCGCCGCTCGCCTCCTCACTGGCACAAATAGGCGTGATCATATCTCCCCAGTCCTCGCCTCCCTCCACTGGCTCCCTGTCCGTTTTAGGATTGATTTTAAGATTTTAACGTTTGTTTTTAAGCCCAAAATGTCCCCTCCATATTTGGTGGAATTAATCACTCCATATGTCCCAACAAGAGCCCTGAGATCGGCTAACCAGTCTCTCGTGACTGTGCCTGATACACACTTCAGGACCAAAGGAGACCGCGCTTTTGCTGTGGCCGGACCCACTCTCTGGAATGCCCTGCCATTTCATGTTCGCTCAGCTCGGTCTTTGGCGACTTTTAAATCCTTGCTAAAGACTCATTTCTTTTCAATCGCGTTTCCTAATTAAATTAAGTTTACCATGGCCTTTATGCACCTATGGAACTGCCTTTTGTTTTTGATATATTGTTCTGTTCTGACATATTTTTACATAATGCTTTTCTTTCCTTTTATTCTTGTATTACTCTCGATGTATGTTCTTATGCTCTGTGATGTATTGTGAAGCACTTTGGTTCGACCTCGGTCGTTGGAAATGTGCTATACAAATAAAGTTTGATTTGATTTGATTTGACTAAATTGTGGAGAAAAGAGACACTCTGGATTTTAAAGTGCACGCCAGCAGTTTTATATTTGTGCAGAGCCACCTCTCACATGCAGGTTCCAATAAAGGTTTAATTACTGAAAAGATATAGCTTGGTTAATAGTCCAAGTCATAACTCCAAGTAACTCGCACCCTTAAAAATTAACGGCTGCTGTACAATTCAGTAGAAATAACCAAACAATTTTCATCCTCTCAGAATGAGCTATTCAATTTAATAGGGAAAGTAATGGATTCCAATTGACACCAGCTCTGTAACCATTAGCCTAGGCCTAAGCCGTTCCCCTCGCTCCTTCTCGCATTTGTGTTCCATAATGTACATTTAATGACAGTTTTTAATTGTCATCCACATTTGCCTCTGTCATTTTCATCCTTTACTGTTGTAGGCTCATTATGAGTTTTAATTGAATATTGGCTCCACACCACATGGCCATTAGCAGTCTGAGCTAATGAGGTGCAAAGTGGAAAGGAGCTTTGCCAAAAACATCAGTATTAGTATATGAGACCATTACGGCACCAGCAGCCAGAGAATGCACCGGGGGCATAAGTTTGCATTTCAGTTCATTCATTGTAATATTCTATAGAAACAACAATGAATATACAATGCAATTAACCCATGTTGACAGAAAATTCCTCTTCCTGTCTGTTTTGGCTTTTCACGGTGTTATGCAATTCCCTGTCCACAATAGGGATTCCAGCCAGGTTTAAAGTATAATAATATACTATGTAATATGATATTCTCTTATCATGTAGTAGAACCTAACCATAACAGCATGTCCGACTAATGCTCCTTCGGAATTACGTACCGTCCCCCAGAGTAGCCTCTGGCATTTTGGCCAGACTCCTATCACAGCCGAAGGCAATTTTTAGAACTTTAAGTTTGATCTCAATCCATGCTGTGTAGTGTGGCATATAAATAGAGTTGAAATCTACCTTGTTGGACACTACTAGCCATTTGTGAACATGGAAAACCATCTCTCCTCTCTTCTCCCTCTGCCCTGGCTGCTGGTGAGAGACTGGTCTTCGCTGCAGGTATCCGACACCTCCGACACCTCCTGGTGGCTAAGACCCTGAACTACAGCAGTTTTACTGTCTCAAACAGCACGAGGATGCCCTTTACTTAGTCTCTTGAGACAGACTGCAGGTTGCCCTTACTTATAGCTCAGACTTAAAAGCAGTGTTGAAGGGCACTTTGAAAGCAGGGAGGGGTGAGGAAGAAGCCAGAGGAAGAGATTAAATCATATGAGAACAGAGGGAGATAAGAGACATCTGTAGTAGACCTAGTCCCCAAACATGAAAGAGCATCTTAGGAGTCTAGGAAGGAGATGATGTTTTAAATCCGCCTGTTTGCCAGACTCTCCACAGACATGCATAAACATCTGATATGCATCTTGCACGCATATGCAAGTCTGTACTTGGACAACAGTTTAAAAAGCAGGTGGCTTGCACTGCGCACATCCAGTTCTTTGCTGGTGCTGCACAAAAGGTAGATACATACAGAGAAGGAGTGGTCCGCACACAGTCTTTGCTCCAACAGTGTTTATTGTGTTAAAACACCATTCTAAATCAGGACACAACGTTTCGGGCCGTGAACGGCCTTCATCAGGTGAAAAAAAGGTAAAAGAAATAATAACATAGGACTAATCTCTGACATGCCTTCAGCCTGCAGGGATAATTAACATTTGAAAGAGACAAGTTGACAGCTGCACACATGTGCGTGTGACTGTGAACCCGCGGTCTCACCCAAACACAGTGAAATAGCCCGGATTGGCAATTCCGTAGTCCGTACGCCTAGAAAAACCCCAAATCCGTACATATTACACTGAACAGTGAAAGTCCTCCGTGACTTGAGCCCATAGAGTATATAAAAGGAGCTTGAGCCACGAAAGACACCACGCAAGTTACTGTGTCGAATGTTGCGAAGTTCGGTAGAGCCCAGGGGCGTATCCACACCTGGTCCTACCTGGGCCTAGGCCCAGGTATTTCTGAACTCGGCCCCACCACAAAAATATGACAGTAGCGTCATTACATAACATAATGTGAATGCAATCACTGCATTCAATTTAGCAAAATATGGCAGTGGGTGCATTATTATTCATCTTTTCCTATTTGGATCCGAAGCCACTGGCACTGCCTAGTTTGTCCATCTGTACAGATTGATTGGTCATGCCTGCCTGATGCCTGTCATCATGTGCTTGTTTCTAGAATGTGGCAGATTTGTTTTTCTTCACACCAGAAACTTGTGTCTTTGTTTATGATTAAATATGAATGAGAAGCCTGTATAAGAGTGTATCCTAAATGTTAGCCTCACAATGTCAAACGTCTATCGCAGAGTTTTTGGAAAGAAAGGAAGTCAGCAGTCCCTAGAGGAGCTAGCCTATACTGTACAACAGTTGTATCCTGAAAATTCAGCTTTACTGGGCAACTCCACAACAGTGTCCGCCCTTGATTATGGATTACTACATGATTGAATACATCAAAGGTCATAATTGAATTGTAATTTTTGCTGAATGGATTTTCATTGATTGTGCCCATCTTGTGTGCTTCTATGCTATGGGGTGCTATATCCTGCTGATTTGTAATTTGGAAGTGAGTTAAGAAACTAGCTGTTGTTACACTCTGCAGTCTTCAATACTCAACGCTACTACTTCAATACTAGTATAGGCTGCCTGGGAGAGTGTGCATGTTGTTGTTTTATGGTTGTTCTATGTCCAGCTGATGGTTTGTGTGAACAAACATGATTGTGTTAACACATTGAATGCCATTGACAATGGATGGCCAGCTTTGAATGTTTGTGTGAACATTTTGGGAATGTGATGGGATGAAGTGTCTTGTAACAGCCTGCCATTACACCTGTCAATCTCTAAGACACCTGACTTAATGTTTTTTAGGAAATTGAAATGCAAAAATGAGTATTAAATAATTAAAACAATTTAATTGATTAATTCATGCCAAAGTTGTGGCCAGGCAGATTTAACCCAGGCAAAGGTAATTGTCACGATCCGCTCCTCGGACCGTGAACTTTGACTGTCCTTATTTCGATTTTGGACTTTAATATGTATTTCTGTCATTTCACTGTTTTCAGTATGTTTTGGATGTATTTGCGCATGTGTTCCTGACTGTTTCTCTTTGGTTTTGGTTTTCTGTTACTCTGTTGTTGCCCCGGTTTTGAGTTTCTTATTTTGTAGTATTGTTCCTAGTGTTTCCTGTCTTCCTAGTTACTGTTAGTTACCTTGTCTAACCTACCTTGTAAATTGTCAGTGTTTCCACCTGTGTCCTTTTAGTCCCCCAGCCTATCCTAGTGTTGATTGTATTTTGGTTCCACCTGTGCCCTGTTATCCTGTGTGTATTTAAGTCCTGTGTTTGCAGTGTGTTCTTGTTGGTTCGTAGTTCCCTGTTGTGTGAGTTCCTGTATGTTTTCGGTGATGTTTCCTGCCTTCTTTGCCCTGTTTATGGAAGAACCTCAGTTTATTTAATAAATCCTTCTAAGTTTATTGCTCTGCCTGCTGTCGCCTGCATTTGGGTCCACATCCGTACTCACTCCTGACAGTACGAACCAACCAGTTATGGACCCAGCGGGCATCAATTCTGGAGCTGGATTAAAGGAGGTACTGCACTACATGATCACTTGCTTGGAGTTAAGTGCACAGCCCTCCACCAGCCTCGAGCAGAAGATTGAGGCCTTGAAGGGGGCCCTCCGGCTGGCTTATTCCAGACCCAGCCTGGCGGAGGACCTTGCAGGGTCAGTTAAAAATGTTTGGACTACCTTGTCTGCTTGTGTCCAGTCTTCACGCCTTCAGTCTACTTTGCCACCAGCCAGCCTGTCTAATTCTGACCACCTCCATGCCAGCCCTCAGCCTGCTTTCCAGCCTGCACTCCTGCCCGCACCCCAGTCAATCAGGCTGGGGTTTGTGGGTCTCCAGGCTGTCTGTCCTGAACCTGCCCCTGTTGAGCGGGTGTTCCCTGAGCCAATCTATACTGAGACATCTGCTGCCCCAGGTCCGTATGTTGGGTCTCGTTTGGCCATAGTCAGGGGACACCAGGCGAGGGGGCGTCATCGTCGTTGCTTCCGCCACCGCCAACTCTCCCAACTTCCCAGCATCCAGGAGCCCCTGCTTCCCAGTGACAATGAGCCTTTGCCAAAAACATCAGTATTAGTATATGAGACCATTACGGCACCAGCAGCCAGAGAATGCACCGGGGGCATAAGTTTGCATTTCAGTTCATTCATTGTAATATTCTATATAAACAACAATGAATATACAATGCAATTAACCCATGTTGACAGAAAATTCCTCTTCCTGTCTGTTTTGGCCTTTCACGGTGTTATGCAATTCCCTGTCCACAATAGGGATGCCAGCCAGGTTTAAAGTATAATAATATACAATGTCAAACGTCTATCGCAGAGTTTTTGGAAAGAAAGTCAGCAGTCCCTAGAGGAGCTAGTCTAAGCCTATACTGTACAACAGTTGTATCCTGAAAATTCAGCTTTGCTGGGCAACTCCACAACAGCGTCCGCCCTTGATTATGGATTACTACATGATTGAAGACATCAAAGGTCATAATTGAATTGTAATTTTTGCTGAATGGATTTTCATTGATTGTGCCCATCTTGTGTGCTTCTATGCTATGGGGTGCTATATCCTGCTGATTTGTAATTTGGAAGTGAGTTAAGAAACTAGCTGTTGTTACACTCTGCAGTCTTCAATACTCAACGCTACTACTTCAATACTAGTATAGGCTGCCTGGGAGAGTGTGCATGTTGTTGTTTTATGGTTGTTCTATGTCCAGCTGATGGTTTGTGTGAACAAACATGATTGTGTTAATAAACACATTGAATGCCATTGACAATGGATGGCCAGCTTTGAATGTTTGTGTGAACATTTTGGGAATGTGATGGGATGAAGTGTCTTGTAACAGCCTGCCATTACACCTGTCAATCTCTAAGACACCTGACTTAATGTTTTTTAGGAAATTGAAATGCAAAAATGAGTATTAAATAATTAAAACAATTTAATTGATTAATTCATGCCAAAGTTGTGGCCAGGCAGATTTAACCCAGGCAAAGGTAATTGTCACGATCCGCTCCTCGGACCGTGAACTTTGACTGTCCTTATTTCGATTTTGGACTTTAATATGTATTTCTGTCATTTCACTGTTTTCAGTATGTTTTGGATGTATTTGCGCATGTGTTCCTGACTGTTTCTCTTTGGTTTTGGTTTTCTGTTACTCTGTTGTTGCCCCGGTTTTGAGTTTCTTATTTTGTAGTATTGTTCCTAGTGTTTCCTGTCTTCCTAGTTACTGTTAGTTACCTTGTCTAACCTACCTTGTAAATTGTCAGTGTTTCCACCTGTGTCCTTTTAGTCCCCCAGCCTATCCTAGTGTTGATTGTATTTTGGTTCCACCTGTGCCCTGTTATCCTGTGTGTATTTAAGTCCTGTGTTTGCAGTGTGTTCTTGTTGGTTCGTAGTTCCCTGTTGTGTGAGTTCCTGTATGTTTTCGGTGATGTTTCCTGCCTTCTTTGCCCTGTTTATGGAAGAACCTCAGTTTATTTAATAAATCCTTCTAAGTTTATTGCTCTGCCTGCTGTCGCCTGCATTTGGGTCCACATCCGTACTCACTCCTGACAGTACGAACCAACCAGTTATGGACCCAGCGGGCATCAATTCTGGAGCTGGATTAAAGGAGGTACTGCACTACATGATCACTTGCTTGGAGTTAAGTGCACAGCCCTCCACCAGCCTCGAGCAGAAGATTGAGGCCTTGAAGGGGGCCCTCCGGCTGGCTTATTCCAGACCCAGCCTGGCGGAGGACCTTGCAGGGTCAGTTAAAAATGTTTGGACTACCTTGTCTGCTTGTGTCCAGTCTTCACGCCTTCAGTCTACTTTGCCACCAGCCAGCCTGTCTAATTCTGACCACCTCCATGCCAGCCCTCAGCCTGCTTTCCAGCCTGCACTCCTGCCCGCACCCCAGTCAATCAGGCTGGGGTTTGTGGGTCTCCAGGCTGTCTGTCCTGAACCTGCCCCTGTTGAGCGGGTGTTCCCTGAGCCAATCTATACTGAGACATCTGCTGCCCCAGGTCCGTATGTTGGGTCTCGTTTGGCCATAGTCAGGGGACACCAGGCGAGGGGGCGTCATCGTCGTTGCTTCCGCCACCGCCAACTCTCCCAACTTCCCAGCATCCAGGAGCCCCTGCTTCCCAGTGACAATGAGCCTTTGCCAAAAACATCAGTATTAGTATATGAGACCATTACGGCACCAGCAGCCAGAGAATGCACCGGGGGCATAAGTTTGCATTTCAGTTCATTCATTGTAATATTCTATATAAACAACAATGAATATACAATGCAATTAACCCATGTTGACAGAAAATTCCTCTTCCTGTCTGTTTTGGCCTTTCACGGTGTTATGCAATTCCCTGTCCACAATAGGGATGCCAGCCAGGTTTAAAGTATAATAATATACAATGTCAAACGTCTATCGCAGAGTTTTTGGAAAGAAAGTCAGCAGTCCCTAGAGGAGCTAGTCTAAGCCTATACTGTACAACAGTTGTATCCTGAAAATTCAGCTTTGCTGGGCAACTCCACAACAGCGTCCGCCCTTGATTATGGATTACTACATGATTGAAGACATCAAAGGTCATAATTGAATTGTAATTTTTGCTGAATGGATTTTCATTGATTGTGCCCATCTTGTGTGCTTCTATGCTATGGGGTGCTATATCCTGCTGATTTGTAATTTGGAAGTGAGTTAAGAAACTAGCTGTTGTTACACTCTGCAGTCTTCAATACTCAACGCTACTACTTCAATACTAGTATAGGCTGCCTGGGAGAGTGTGCATGTTGTTGTTTTATGGTTGTTCTATGTCCAGCTGATGGTTTGTGTGAACAAACATGATTGTGTTAATAAACACATTGAATGCCATTGACAATGGATGGCCAGCTTTGAATGTTTGTGTGAACATTTTGGGAATGTGATGGGATGAAGTGTCTTGTAACAGCCTGCCATTACACCTGTCAATCTCTAAGACACCTGACTTAATGTTTTTTAGGAAATTGAAATGCAAAAATGAGTATTAAATAATTAAAACAATTTAATTCATTCATTCATGCCAAAGTTGTGCCCAGGCAGATTTAACCCAGGCAAAGGTAATTGTCACGATCCGCTCCTCGGACCGTGAACTTTGACTGTCCTTATTTAGATTTTGGACTTTAATATGTATTTCTGTCATTTCACTGTTTTCAGTATGTTTTGGATGTATTTGCGCATGTGTTCCTGA
Source organism: Electrona antarctica (assembly GCF_951216825.1). Taxonomy (NCBI): domain Eukaryota; kingdom Metazoa; phylum Chordata; class Actinopteri; order Myctophiformes; family Myctophidae; genus Electrona; species Electrona antarctica. The sequence continues at coordinate 39,755,218 of NC_136796.1, forward strand.
CTGTTTCTCTTTGGTTTTGGTTTTCTGTTACTCTGTTGTTGCCCTGGTTTTGTGTATCTTATTTTGTAGTATTGTTCCTAGTGTTTCCTGTCTTCCTAGTTACTGTTAGTTACCTTGTCTAACCTACCTTGTAAATTGTCAGTGTTTCCACCTGTGTCCTTTTAGTCCCCCAGCCTATCCTAGTGTTGATTGTATTTTGGTTCCACCTGTGCCCTGTTATCCTGTGTGTATTTAAGTCCTGTGTTTGCAGTGTGTTCTTGTTGGTTCGTAGTTCCCTGTTGTGTGAGTTCCTGTATGTTTTCGGTGATGTTTCCTGCCTTCTTTGCCCTGTTTATGGAAGAACCTCAGTTTATTTAATAAATCCTTCTAAGTTTATTGCTCTGCCTGCTGTCGCCTGCATTTGGGTCCACATCCGTACTCACTCCTGACAGTACGAACCAACCAGTTATGGACCCAGCGGGCATCAATTCTGGAGCTGGATTAAAGGAGTTACTGCACTACATGATCACTTGCTTGGAGTTAAGTGCACAGCCCTCCACCAGCCTCGAGCAGAAGATTGAGGCCTTGAAGGGGGCCCTCCGGCTGGCTTATTCCAGACCCAGCCTGGCGGAGGACCTTGCAGGGTCAGTTAAAAATGTTTGGACTACCTTGTCTGCTTGTGTCCAGTCTTCACGCCTTCAGTCTACTTTGCCACCAGCCAGCCTGTCTAATTCTGACCACCTCCATGCCAGCCCTCAGCCTGCTTTCCAGCCTGCACTCCTGCCCGCACCCCAGTCAATCAGGCTGGGGTTTGTGGGTCTCCAGGCTGTCTGTCCTGAACCTGCCCCTGTTGAGCGGGTGTTCCCTGAGCCAATCTATACTGAGACATCTGCTGCCCCAGGTCCGTATGTTGGGTCTCGTTTGGCCATAGTCAGGGGACACCAGGCGAGGGGGCGTCATCGTCGTTGCTTCCGCCACCGCCAACTCTCCCAACTTCCCAGCATCCAGGAGCCCCTGCTTCCCAGTGACAATGAGCCTTTGCCAAAAACATCAGTATTAGTATATGAGACCATTACGGCACCAGTAGCCAGAGAATGCACCGGGGGCATAAGTTTGCATTTCAGTTCATTCATTGTAATATTCTATAGAAACAACAATGAATATACAATGCAATTAACCCATGTTGACAGAAAATTCCTCTTCCTGTCTGTTTTGGCTTTTCACGGTGTTATGCAATTCCCTGTCCACAATAGGGATTCCAGCCAGGTTTAAAGTATAATAATATACTATGTAATATGATATTCTCTTATCATGTAGTAGAACCTAACCATAACAGCATGTCCGACTAATGCTCCTTCGGAATTACGTACCGTCCCCCAGAGTAGCCTCTGGCATTTTGGCCAGACTCCTATCACAGCCGAAGGCAATTTTTAGAACTTTAAGTTTGATCTCAATCCATGCTGTGTAGTGTGGCATATAAATAGAGTTGAAATCTACCTTGTTGGACACTACTAGCCATTTGTGAACATGGAAAACCATCTCTCCTCTCTTCTCCCTCTGCCCTGGCTGCTGGTGAGAGACTGGTCTTCGCTGCAGGTATCCGACACCTCCGACAACTCCTGGTGGCTAAGACCCTGAACTACAGCAGTTTTACTGTCTCAAACAGCACGAGGATGCCCTTTACTTAGTCTCTTGAGACAGACTGCAGGTTGCCCTTACTTATAGCTCAGACTTAAAAGCAGTGTTGAAGGGCACTTTGAAAGCAGGGAGGGGTGAGGAAGAAGCCAGAGGAAGAGATTAAATAATATGAGAACAGAGGGAGATAAGAGACATCTGTAGTAGACCTAGTCCCCAAACATGAAACAGCATCTTAGGAGTCTAGGAAGGAGATGATGTTTTAAATCCGCCTGTTTGCCAGACTCTCCACATACATCTGATATGCATCTTGCACGCATATGCAAGTCTGTACTTGGACAACAGTTTAAAAAGCAGGTGGCTTGCACTGCACACACCCAGTTCTTTGCTGGTGCTGCACAAAAGGTAGATGTATACAGAGAAGACACAACGTTTCGGCCGTGAACGGCCTTCATCAGGTGAAAAAAAGGTAAAAACATGTGAAAGAGACAAGTTGACAGCTGCACACATGTGTGTGTGACTGTGAACCCGCGGTCTCACCCAAACACAGTGAAATAGCCCGGATTGGCAATTCCGTAGTCCGTACGCCTAGAAAAACCTCAAATCCGTACATATTACACTGAACAGTGAAAGTCCTCCGTGACTTGAGCCCATAGAGTATATATTCAATTCAATATATTCAATTTAGCAAAATATGGCAGTGGGTGCATTATTATTCATCTTTTCCTATTTGGATCCGAAGCCACGGATTGATTGGTCATGCCTGCCTGATGCCTGTCATCATGTGCTTGTTTCTAGAATGTGGCAGATTTGTTTTTCTTCACACCAGAAACTTGTGTGTAACCAACATTTGAAGTGAACGGAGCTCCTGACCTGTCTAGTTGAGTAAGTAGCATTATTTTGTATTTTAGCAAACTGCTGGTAGTGGTACTGTTAGACCAAGATTAATTATGCACACGATGACAATTAAAAGCTCTTGGAGAAATGGTCTGGTCTGAGATGGTATATTTATTCCATGGTAAGATTGTACAAAATGATGCCACACAACCTCTCGACACGAGACGCTGGGTAGACATAAAGAATAAATGCACTTTCAGTGCTTATATGAATGACCCAGAATCCACAAGTAGGTGGGTCTTAATCATGACAAGTCCTAATTTACAAGATAACAACTGGTTCAAACTGGTTGCTCATCGTTCAAAGTTTAACAGAGCCCCGACCTTGGAGAAGGCAGGGGAGTGAAAAGGCAGGGGGGTGTGTGTCTGTCTGTCAAATGGTATTAATTATGATACGAGGGGCCCACTGGAGAGCTATTTGCAGTCAGCATTTACATTATGAGAGCAACATGTTAAAATGAAAATTTATAGAGAATTAATTGTATATTAGCAAGAGGAGAATTAATATTCTCCTAACAATCCTCCCTTTTGTTTATTTAAACAACTTAAACTAAACAATCAAATGTGAATATACAATTACAACGGAGATTGCCGTAGGACACACATCAGTGGAATTCCCCCCAATGGTTGCAAAAGAGCACATCAATCACAGCTGGACATTTCAGGCTGATTTTACCAAGAGAGGACACCCACACGTTTTCAAGCAAAGCAAAATACATCACAATCAAAATACTTGAACAATAACCAAATGTAAAATGGAACACAAAAGACAACCAGAGTACCCAACGTAAAGGTGCAACCTCGTACAAAGTGCAAGTTTTCCTATATCGAATGAAATCATCACCCTAGCAGCATATTTATCACCAGCAGCCAGACAACAGGCCTCCCTTTAGCCCGCTGCCAACACAAATTCTCGTTCAGACCGGGAACCTAGTGGGAGGTAATAGTGAGAATTCTGATTACGTACAGTAGTCCATTGTAAATCTCCACCTGGGAAACAAACACCGTTTGCAGATATCAAACAGGGAGGTTTGGCATTGTGAAGACAATGACCTTCCTGTCTCCTGTCTAACACCAAGGAAAGGAGTATAGCATTAAGTTAGATTAAAGTCAGACAGTGAACCCACAACACGGGAGCAGCAGCATTGTCTGGCCTGTGGAAAAAAACGGAACAAATTGGCATGCGGTTAGCGAGAAGACGCCCATTAATTTGCCCTATGTGTGAAATCACTTTGAATCAAAAACCCTCAACCACCATTTGTGAAATCACTTTGAATCAAAAACCCTCAAACACCATTTGTGGCCATGTGGCCCGCTCCCTCATCACCTTTGACATAACCCAGATAAACAAGATACCAAATCCAGGCAGAGCTACAGGTGGACATGTGACATGCATGCAAACATCAATTAAGACATTAGAAGGTACACCATTCATCCCAGTGACATATTGTTAGGTTCGGTCCGTCCGGGTCGGCGTGCGTGTGGAAATCCAATGAGCGCACGAGTGCTTCCGTGTGCAGTAGAGGCTTGCACATGCGTGTGTGCGTGTGCGCACGTGCCAGTGAGAGGTAGTTCAGTGAGAGGTAGTTGGGGGGTGTGCATGTGTATGTATACATGTGCAAGGTTGTGCCAATGAGAGGTAGAGACGGTAGACATTCAGAGGTAGGCAGTTATGTGTGTATGACAACAAGGCTCCACTCAACTGGAGACAATGACAAAAAGCCTCAGCTGGTCGTGTTGTTCCAGCGCAAACTTTACCTCGTCGTCGAATCAGCCTCCTGGCCACTAAGGGGTGTCCACTACTCTGGCCCTCCGTGTCGGGGAGCCAGTAGCCAGATCGTAGCTCCTTGACTGGTGAGCTGGTGGAGCTGTTGCTCCCGCGACCCGACTACGGATGAGCGGTTGAAGATGGATGGATGGGCAGGGGTCTGGGCCAGGTTGGTTGTAGTAGAAACGAATCTCCTCGTCGATGAAGCCGTCAATCACCGGAAGGCCTGGGTTGAATCCTTTGTAGTGTGTGGCATGACTCCATGTCTCTCTTTCTGGGGCTCATACTGCCGATGGGCTGGTCAATAGGGCGCGGGAGAGATTTTTAATCTTGGTGATATCCTTGAATATGAGGTCATCAGGTTGGAGATGCAGACAGCTGTGGCCCCTGGGTGGGCAGGGCAATATTCATCCTGAAAAGACTTTTAGTTATAGCAGAACAAATATCTTATGAGCTCCGAGGCCAAGGGTTTGGCCTCTGCTCCGGTGTTTCCTCCTGGTTGGCTCCAGTGGTATGCCTGTGGAATAATGTGGACGCCTGCGCATAACTTACCTAATCAATACCTACCTATAGATACTGGATGTAGTAGGTTTCTTCTGCTCAAGCAGGAAGTGAGCATACGGGATCTGTAAGTCAAGAGTTGGTAGAGAAAGTAATTTGAAATCAGTACAGCTGTCTCACAAGCAGACACAGCTGCGATCTTCTCATTTTGTCAACAAAGCGGACGAAAAGGAAAGTAGAAAAACACCAAAGCCGTAAATAAAAACTGCGTCTGTTGGTGGACGCCATGTCAGCAGAGAGGACATGGGAGTTTTCAAGGAGCGGTCATGATCACGTGCCCATCAAAGTCTGCCACTGTCGGCATGCATCCGCCTGTCAAATGGTGTGATAAAACAAGCAAGGAAAGCACATGTTGCCTGCGCCATACGTGTAAGCGTTGGAGAATTAAAACAAAATAAAATGTCAAGATCCTGGTATAACCTGCCAGTCAGTCACGGCTGTGCACGCCTGCACGGTCCCCTCAGTCAGTCCAGTTTTCCTGCAGCCCACAGGAATGCGTGGGGGGGGTTATACTCCTATGAGATAACAGTTAATATATTGCTCTGCATGTTGACGCACAGGCAGCCAAGAAAGACAAGGGAATTAATCTAAAAGATATATATATACATATATATTAACAATAATAATAGACACCAGAGCATGGTCACCGTGTGGCTATGAAGAACATAACCGGTGCGAAAACATGTCTGTGGAGCGTGTCACAAATGTAGCAGTGTGTAAGCTAATTTAGAATCATCCAGCTGGAATAGATATGAATTTAATTTGACACATCGATAGGTAGGGTAGTACCCTACCACAATGGGGGGTTAAAATGTGTCTTGAATCAGCTGTAGGCCTTCCTCCCTTTAGTTGCAACATATGTTATGTAATTTTACTAATTACCTTAAAGACACAATGGTCATTATTTATTAATTTATTTGACCCAGAGAGGGTAGTAATCACACTTTGATCACCTACATTTCTGTCAACATTTAAACCACAGTTTTCACTACCTAACATTATACTGAAACTCAGTTACTTCCAGCTTCATATTTATCACAAAGCGTAGTATATTTTAACCATTACAATACATTTAGGACATTGGAACCTCATGTATAAACCATCTGAAACTCAAAATGAGTACATGTGATGGATAATTTTGAATTATTGTAGATCTGTTATTTTGTGGGATTTGGTTACATGTTCCCAATAACTTTGCCCTGTGTGCCATGAGTTTACATCTCATTTCTGCCCCAGCGTAAAACAGATAGTATTAATTCTTCCCCCCAGCTGGCGGGTAGATAAAGTATTGTTTTCTCCTGGCCTTCATCGTCTGTGTCAAACTCATTCTAAGGTATTCTGGTATACTCTGATACTTTTACTCAGACTGAACAGAAATACAGACAACAGTTAGAATGCTGCTTGTGTGTGTTTTCTACTTGGGGGCATCGTTGCTGTATAGGAGTGTGGGGGGTGTGCCCCAGTGGGCTGCAGACAGGGACAGCAACCAATGTATTGTAGTTTTCCTCTAAAGTATTCATCCTTAAAAGATATTAATATAGATTTACAGTTTAACATATTAACATTAAAGATAAAGTTAATATTCACTTGTTTAATGAGGTTTTACAGTCCTGGCTTGAGTACTTGTACTCTATTACCTTCTTACAAATTCTCCTCAACGGGACTCCTCCAGAGTCCAGATGATTGATTAGTTGATAACTCAAAGGTTATCTTAATAGTTTATGGCTCTACACGCCAAAATGGTATTTGGAGTTTTCTGTTTTAACCCCTTAGTTTCCAAAAGCAGCTTTAAGACGCTGCCCCTTCCGACATTATGGTATTGGGCTTTTCATATTCATGTTGGTAAATACGTATCATTAAATACATAACAAAATGGCCTTTCTCGCCATCTTTCCAACAACATGTACCTTTTTCTCTATTTTGCAGTATCGATACTTTTACTTTAAACATTTGAGTACTGTTTCCCTCAACTGCAGTTGAACACCAGGTCAAAAATACATGGGCAGTTTATAAACGAACACTGTGAGGCATATGTGGACAAGGGACATTCTAAAACACATAGTAATAATAATAAAAAACAATCTTCTCTGTGTGAGACTTAAGTGGTGGTGTCGTGCATTGTCATGGCACAGGGGGTGTATGAATGAAATGAGGCGTGGGGTCGTGATTCATGTTTCAGAGGGTGTTTGTTTGCGTGTGGTGTTTTTAAGGCATGATTATGATCTGCTTGATTGCAATTTAAGTGTGGTATAGTGCAATGAAAATGGCTCAGAGGATGTTTGTTTGCGTGACGGCATGGGACATGTTTTATTTCTCAGGTCGTGTGGGGATGTATGTGTGCCTTTTGGAGCGTGTTTATGTAGTGTTTGAGTGGGTGTATGGAGTGCATAACCTTAACCTGTGACTGACTCGACGTCTGAACGCACAGTGCAGCATCGGCCCCAGCTCTCTCGTCCGCCTCCCCTCACCAGACAATCCGGCCCAGCGCCCGTCATCTCCATCATCCCTGGTCTCCGTGGTCTCCCTTGGAGTCGCCTGACCCCTCCCCGTGCGGCCCTGACCTCTGTTCCCCCTCAGTAACGGGCAAGCCGCTCTCCATTCAGCTGTTGGTTCTTTTCACCTCCCTTTTCACCACTCTCGTTGTCGTCAGCTGTCTGCATGTCGGCCGGTGGTACGTTGGTTTCATCCTCCTCTTCTTGCTGGGCCCATGGGTCAGGATACAGTTCATTTGAGGCGGGCCCAGCACCTGGCAGATGATACGTTTGTGAGGCGCCCTGTGATCGGGGCACCGTGCCAGTCCTCTATAGGCTGTTAGTCGAATATGTTGGTGTGCCCTTTTGTACTGTCACTGTTTAGACAGCACTGGGTCTGAAATGTCAGTGCAGGACGAGCGTTGGGTGTCGCCTGCGTCATTGAGTTGAATCAAGTCCATAGGCTGAGGGCAGCACACATCTGTGCAGACTGTGTTTCTTCCAGAGTGGGCAGGGTCGTCGATATGGAGATATGGCGTAGGAGGCCGTGGGGTTGCAGAGGTCACAGGCATGTGTGTTGACAGGGCTGCTGCTGTCCACTTTGTGCAGAGGCATCGTTTGGGGTGCAGCTGCTGCTGTGAAGCGGGGAGGGCTGCGGGCTCTGCTCGTGCTGGAATGCTGGTTGCTTTGCTGGACAGGGCAGGCAGGGCGTAGAATGGCTGGTATGGGGGGGGGAACCAAGATCTGGGTCGATCTGCAGCAGTGCCTGCAGAGGTGATACAGACAAAACACATGCGAGTAGGGGCTCCCATAAAAATGTAAAGAGGGAGGTTGCGAATTCTCATCCATCACTGATTCTATTTTAGACATCACTTTCACATCATTCTCTCTGTCTGAGCTCTGCTCCGTCATCCACTCATTCTTCCTTCATCCACATTGCAAACACTTCTTTATGGAGATCACATTACACATTCATCCAGTATCTCTCTTGTTACTGCCTCTTTCTGCATCAACTTTGCACATTTAGGACTTTTTATTTTGTTTGACTTTGTCTATGCTCTCTTTACTTAGAGAGACTCAACTTTGTCTGGGTTAGCTTTTCACCAAGTTTAATCACTTGGTTCACACACTCAGTGTACCTTTCTCAGAAAAACCCATAAATTGCCCTTGGCTCTTTTTAACACGCACATACAGCGCGTCCCTCACTGTTTTACGCCCTATCCGACCATTGCATGACAATAGCAGTGCCAGTGAGTCAAAAACCCATAAAATACCATTCAGACAGACAGCTAAAAAAAACTACAGGACCGTGTTTTATTTCATGTCCCTCATCACCTAATCTTGATGATGACCGATGGTTGCCCATCTTTATTCCTCACTGATAACGATCTCAGTGACCTTTTCTAGTTAAATTTCTTTAGCTAGGCTGGTTATACCGTGGGTTAAACAAGCATAAATACCCTCAGTCACTTAAAGTGTCAAGAACACCTTAAATATTAAGACTGACCTCCGCGTGCCTCTACCTCGAACACTTGCGGACCTTAGATTAACCTCTGCTGGCACCACTACCTCGAATGCTTTGCAGACCATTAACTAACCATCAGAAACCTGACCTTCGCAGCACCTCTACCTCGAATGCTTGCGGACCTTAGAATAATCTCTGTTTCACCACTACCTCGAATGCTTACAGACCATTAGACTAACCTCTGGAACGGACCTCCGTTCAGACCGACATATGTAAACACGGTCCCGACATATGAGTTAATACTCAATTTATCTTTACAACCTTAAATATTCCCCCCCGATTCACAGGAACAAGATTTATAGTTTTTAGAAAAACCTCACCGTGTGCATGTCTTGTTTGTTCTTTTGAGATCCAGTCCGCTGTGCTCCTGGCCCCTCCGGGTGTTTGGAAACGCGGCTCCCCCTCGCTGTTTTCTATGTGCGGTCCGGGGCCGGTTGGCAGAAAGCCTCCGAGATGGTTAATCAGCCGACGGCAAAACACCCGAAGGGCCTGGAGGGCGGTGACCTGGATGACCTCTGCTCGCCGCGCCAATTGTTAGACCAAGATTAATTATGCACACGATGACAATTAAAAGCTCTTGGAGAAATGGTCTGGTCTGAGATGGTATATTTATTCCATGGTAAGATTGTACAAAATGATGCCACACAACCTCTCGACACGAGACGCTGGGTAGACATAAAGAATAAATGCACTTTCAGTGCTTATATGAATGACCCAGAATCCACAAGTAGGTGGGTCTTAATCATGACAAGTCCTAATTTACAAGATAACAACTGGTTCAAACTGGTTGCTCATCGTTCAAAGTTTAACAGAGCCCCGACCTTGGAGAAGGCAGGGGAGTGAAAAGGCAGGGGGGTGTGTGTCTGTCTGTCAAATGGTATTAATTATGATACGAGGGGCCCACTGGAGAGCTATTTGCAGTCAGCATTTACATTATGAGAGCAACATGTTAAAATGAAAATTTATAGAGAATTAATTGTATATTAGCAAGAGGAGAATTAATATTCTCCTAACAGTACTCTAAGTGCTTTTGTATTAGTATTATATTATTAGCTTGTGTGGTAGTCAGTAGTTTATAGTTGTATTGTTTGTGTTCAAACAGTAGGCTAGTGGCACTTTGGACTAGTGTAATTAGTTTCACCCTGTAATAGGCCACTTGATAAGTAGTATAGCCCACTTGATTTCCTTGTGAAGTGTGAAGTGAGTGGTTTAGCCAGCACAGCTCAAGGGATAAGTAGCCAGGTTGGGAGTATTCTATTCAGTGTGTAACCAACATTTGAAGTGAACGGAGCTCCTGACCTGTCTAGTTGAGTAAGTAGCATTATTTTGTATTTTAGCAAACTGCTGGTAGTGGTACTCTAAGTGCTTTTGTATTAGTATTATATTATTAGCTTGTGTGGTAGTCAGTAGTTTATAGTTGTATTGTTTGTGTTCAAACAGTAGGCTAGTGGCACTTTGGACTAGTGTAATTAGTTTCACCCTGTAATAGGCCACTTGATAAGTAGTATAGCCCACTTGATTTCCTTGTGAAGTGTGAAGTGAGTGGTTTAGCCAGCACAGCTCAAGGGATAAGTAGCCAGGTTGGGAGTATTCTATTCAGTGTGTAACCAACATTTGAAGTGAACGGAGCTCCTGACCTGTCTAGTTGAGTAAGTAGCATTATTTTGTATTTTAGCAAACTGCTGGTAGTGGTACTCTAAGTGCTTTTGTATTAGTATTATATTATTAGCTTGTGTGGTAGTCAGTAGTTTATAGTTGTATTGTTTGTGTTCAAACAGTAGGCTAGTGGCACTTTGGACTAGTGTAATTAGTTTCACCCTGTAATAGTCCACTTGATAAGTAGTATAGCCCACTTGATTTCCTTGTGAAGTGTGAAGTGAGTGGTTTAGCCAGCACTCCTGGCAGACGATTAGCAATCAGTTGGAGTGGCCTTATACCACCAGCTGAAAGCGTCAGCTTTTAAGCGGCGTCCAGCAAACGAAGGCCAGGCGAACAAAGGCGACAGGCGACTTTGTCAAAGTCCGACTCGTCACTGAACGATAAGCTGTAGCATTGATTAGTGACATATATAGTAGTGTGATAGATATAGTAGTGTATTGTAGTATATGTTTAGTGATCTACAATGTGTTTTCTTCCTATTCCTGTCCTCTCTTCTTCCTGGCGGTCGCACAAACACTGGGTTACACCCAGATGTCGCGACACAACTAATCTCATCTATCCTACTCTTTCAACTCACGTCGAGCAAGTGGTAACGGGAGGGCTTTGGAATTGCCACTCGGCTGTGGTGGAAGGCAAATCTGCTTTCATCTCAGCCTACGCATCCTTGCTCTCCCTTAACTTCCTTGCTCTGACTGAGACCTGGATCAGACCAGAAAACACTGCTACGCCCGCGGCTCTGTCAGATGTGTACTCTTTCTCTCACACTCCCAGAGCCGTGCGGACAGGTGGTGGGGTTGGTCTGCTAATTTCTAGAAAATGGAAATACTCTCCTGTTTCACTGTCACAATTCTCTCCTACCTCATTTGAATTTCATGTGGTCACTGTTTCTCATCCAGTCAAGCTCACCATTGCAGTTGTTTATCGCCCACCGGGCCCTGCTGGTGGCTTCCTGGAGGAGCTGGACCATCTAGTCTCCCACTTCCCTGTCGATGGCTCTGGATTCATCCTTCTGGGTGACTTCAACCTCCCGACTGAGAAGCAGCTAGACCCACTACTTTCGTTTCTCGCCGCCTTTGACCTAGTTATTTCCCCATCTCCTCCTACCCATGAGGCGGGCAACCAACTGGACCTGATCTTCACCAGAGGCTGCTCTATTGCTAACCTGTCTGTCACTCCTCTTTCCAGTGAAAAGGGTAAGAAACTCTCTGATCACTACTTCATGTCCTACTCTCTCTCTCTCTCCTCTCCCCCCTCACAGCCCCTCCCTACCCACATGATTTCCTCACGTCACAATCTTCGCTCACTTTCCTCCACTGATCTTTCCTCTTCTGTTCTCTCTGCTCTCCCTGCCCCTGAATCCTTTGCTCTTCTATCCCCTGATACCGCCACAGATCTTCTTTTCTCTACTCTATCCTCTTCTCTCGACCATCTCTGTCCCCTCACCACCAGGCCTGCACGCCAAACTCCACCTGCCCCCTGGTTGTCGGACTCAGTGCGGACTGAGAGACGGAGCCTGAGAGCGGCTGAGCGCAAATGGAGAAATGGCAACCTCCCGGAGGACCTTCTCACCTTCCAATCTCTCATTTCTACTTTTTCCTCCTCTCTATCAGCTGCTAAAGCTGCTTTTTTCTGCACTAAAATTCAGGCTTCTGCTTCCAACCCTAAAAAACTCTTTGAAACTTTCTCCTCTCTCCTACAACCACCACCCCCTCCTCCCTCCTCGTCCCTCCTCCCTGACGATTTCGCCAACTTCTTTGACAAGAAGGTGAACGATATCCGATCCTCCTTCCCTCCTCCCCCGGCTGGTGCCCTGCGCACTACCCACACCCGTCTGCCTGCCACCCCCCCCTCTCTACCTTCATCTACTCCTCTTCCCCCCCCCATCCCCTCTCTATCCCACTTCTCTCCCCTCTCCCCTAACGAGGTCCTTCTCCTTGTTACCTCTAGTCGCCCCACCTCATGCTCTCTGGACCCGGTCCCATCCACTCTGTTGCAGTCTATTGCACCTGAACTTCTTCCCTTCTTAACCCACCTTATTAACACCTCTCTGACATCTGGCTACTTTCCCTCTACTTTCAAGACTGCCAGAGTCACCCCCCTCCTGAAGAAACCGACACTTGACCCCTCTGAGATCAAGAACTACAGACCGGTTTCCCTTCTATCCTTCCTATCTAAAACTCTCGAACGTGCTGTCTTTAAACAACTGTCCTCCTATCTCCACCAGAACAACCTCCTGGACTCCAACCAGTCTGGTTTCAAAGTGGGTCACTCGACAGAGACTGCCCTGCTGGCAGTGACGGAGTCGCTCCATGCCGCTAGAGCGAACTCTCTCTCCTCCGTCCTGATACTCCTGGACCTGTCTGCAGCGTTCGACACGGTGAACCATCAGATCCTCCTCTCCACCCTCGAGGGGATGGGTGTCTCAGGCTCTGCACTCTCCCTGTTTGCATCCTACCTGACGGGTCGCTCCTACCAGGTGATGCTGAGAGGGTCTGTGTCAGAACCACACAGGCTCACAACTGGGGTTCCCCAAGGCTCGGTTCTGGGTCCTCTTCTTTTCTCTCTCTACACTACATCTCTGGGTGCTGTCATCCACTCCCATGGCTTTTCCTACCACTGCTATGCCGATGACACCCAGCTGATCCTCTCATTCCCCCCCTCTGATACCCAAGTGGAGGCACGCATTGCTGCTTGTCTGGCTGACATCTCGGCGTGGATGTCGACAAACCACCTGAAGCTCAACCTGGACAAGACCGAGCTGATGTTCCTCCCGGGGAAGGGCTGTCCGCACCGAGACATGGCCATCACCATTGATAATGCTGTGGTGACCTCAACTCGGACTGCGAAAAATCTGGGTGTGACCCTGGACGATCAACTGACGTTCTCGGCAAACATCGCATCAGTGACAAGGTCCTGCAGATTCCTCCTCTACAACATCAGGAGGATTCGCCCCTTCCTCACGGAGAAGGCAGCCCAGGTGCTCATCCAGGCTCTCGTCATCTCCCGCCTGGACTACTGCAACTCCCTCCTTGCTGGTGCTCCGGCATCTGCCATCAGACCTCTGGAGCTTGTTCAGAAAGCTGCGGCTCGTCTGGTGTTCAACCGCCCCAAGTTCTCCCACACAACCATCCTTCTCCGTTCTCTACACTGGCTCCCCGTAGCGGCCCGCATCCAGTTCAAAACCCTGGTGTTAGCCTATAGGGCAGTGAAAGGAACAGCTCCTTCCTACCTCCGGGCTATGGTCGATGCCTACACCCCTGCCCGACCACTTCGGTCTGCCACCTCGGGGCGACTGATTGCCTCGTCACTCAAGGGTCCTTCTGGCCGATCCACACGGTCACGACTCTTTTCTGTTCTGGCCCCACAGTGGTGGAATGAACTCCCCACTGATGTTAGGACAGCAGAGTCACTGCCCATATTTCGCCGCAGGTTGAAAACCCACCTCTTCAGGAAACACTACCCTTCCTCTCTGCCTGACCTACTTGTTGTTAACTAGTTGTACGAACGCTTGTTTTCTATTGTTGTATTGTTTATTGGATCTTGTTTAGTCGATACACTTAATTGTTTTAGCTCATGCTCATTTGATTTAGCTATTTTGTCTCATCTGTTTAAGGAAATAGGTAGCTGATATATTGCACTTTTACCTTAGCGCTAGGTATACTCTTGGTTGCTTGTTTTTGCAGAAAATGCACTAAAGACTTCTGGTGATTAGTAGTTTTTGTTCCCTACCTATGTTGAATACACTTATTGTAAGTCGCTTTGGATAAAAGCGTCTGCTAAATGACTGTAATGTAATGTAATGTAATGTGTCTTTGTTTATGATTAAATATGAATGAGAAGCCTGAGTGTATCCTAAATGTTAGCCTCACAATGTCAAACGTTTTTGGAAAGAAAGGAAGTCAGCAGTCCCTAGAGGAGCTAGCCTAAGCCTATACTGTACAACAGTTGTATCCTGAAAATGCAGCTTTACTGGGCAACTCCACAACAGCGTCCGCCCTTGATTATGGATTACTACATGATTGAAGACATCAAAGGTCATAATTTAATTGTAATTTTTGCTGAATGGATTTTCATTGATTGTGTTGTGTGCTGCTATGCTATGGGGTGCTATATCTTGCTAATTTGTAATTTGGAAGTGAGTTAAGAAACTAGCTGTTGTTACACTCTTTGTTTGTTTGTTTGTACACTCGTTGTTGCAGTCTTCAATACTCAACACTACTACTACTTCAATACTAGTAGGCTGCCTGGGACAGTGTGCATGTTGTTGTTTTATGGTTGTTCTATGTCCAGCTGATGGTTTGTGTGAACAAACATGATTGTGTTACAGGCCTTCTCTTCAAGGGACCAGGCAATAGCCTCCTCACGTACATTTAACAGAGTGGACTGGGGCTTCTCCCTAACCATCTTGCGCAATTCCCTTCTAAGAGCGGAATCTTGCACACCCTCAATGAATTGATCTCACTGCCATTTTAGCATCTGATACAGCATCTGGTTTTTGTTTCAGGGCCAAACGTAGAATCTGGGAGAGTGCATGGGAATACTCCTGAATATCCTCACACTCTCTCTGCTGCAGACCATAAAACGCTTGTAACAGCTGCGCTACGCTGCGCTTCTCTGCGTAAGCCTCACGTAGCAAACTAAACAACTCGTTAGGATCTTTAGGATCCCCATCACTGCATAATCTGGTCTCCTCTAATGCAGACCCTTTTAGAAGGGAGAGAATGAAATCAACTTTGTCTGCAGGACTCTGACCTCTGGTCCTGATTACACGATCTACTTCCTCAATGAATTCCTCCACTGAGCGACCATCTTTGTCTGGGTCGCCACTAAAGGGCTCAATCTGACGCTCTCTAGGCAGTGTAGGCACATAAACATATGACCTGTTTGAGGCAGTTAAAGTGGCAATTGCTTCCATGGCAGTATCATGTTTCTTACTCAGTTCAGAAAGTTGGGTTTGCAACTGCTCAACAGGAGTGGTCTCTTCTTCCTGGCGTCCTCCGCTGACGTTGTCTCCTCCGTTGTCTCCTCCGTTGTCTCCTCCGTTGTCTCCTCCGTTGTTGTCGTCTCCTTCTCCCGTCTCCTCCTGTCTCGTCTCCTCTTCCTGGTGGACATGGTGGAATGTCTCTGTCCAGACATGACTCACTCAGTCACTTCAGCGCTGCAGATTGAGGTTGGTTGCTGACTGCGTCTCCCTCTCCTACGATGATCTTCTCCCTCCACGTCCTCAGTGGCGTGTGGATCTCAGCGGTCCGGTCACTGGCTCTCCACAAGAATTCCAGGCTGCCGTCACCTTCTCAGATCCGCTCCAGCACCGGGCCGCCCGATACCACTACAGTTATTTATGCACTTCACAAGTCTGTCTAATCTATTAAAAAAACCCTAAAAAAATGATAACCCCACTCCTGGTACCAAAATGTGACCTGGTGATATGGATGACACCGGACACAATACTGCATTTGGGGTCGTTTATTATCAGACTGCCCTCCAGATTTGAGGACAGTTTAAGGTTATTTTTTAGAGTTCCCAATTTAAAGGATTGTGTTGATAACAGACAAAAAAAGGTAAAACAAAAAAGAGCAGCTTGTCTTTGTTCACAATACTCTGTCCTTGTTACAGTCCAGTAGCGATCACAGTCCTTGACCACAGGCTTGGGTCAGAATTCAATTCACAATACAGTGACAATTCTAAACTGGAACTAATGTGCACAAATAACTGTAGTGATACCTCTTCTGTTAACAAACATAAAAGAAAACAAATACAATCACATACAGTTACTTTACAAAGAACAGTAAACATTTGGTACATTAATATGCAATAAATGACTCAACACATCTAAGAATGTACTCACTACATGAAATTGTTGATGCTCACACAGACAGCACATGAAACACAGGTTTCATCAACCTTCCTCAGCACTACACAATGAGAACAAATATACTTTCAGTATAATGCACAAATGACACATTATCAAACAATACAAATAAGATAAACATTTGTATATCTAGAAAGAAACTTACAATGCTTTCAGCACGACAGTTGTACAACACTCCTCTGCTGACTATTGATGCATGTGAGTGCATGTGAACACAATCTGTAAACATCCAATGCATAGAATGACCATCCTTGACAAACGTTACATTTTATACCTTCCATACATATGTTAAAGCATCTCTGTTGATCATTTTGTACAGAAAGAACAGATAATGTATATTTACCATGTTTTAGAATTATCAACAACTCTATACCATCATGGACAGTGGCAGTAAGACAATTCACTTCCTGCTTCCTCTAATACAAGTATACAACTTCCTCTGAGCCACTCCTGGCTGCAGGGAACACCCATGAGGGTTTAGTGCCATCTAGTGGTTTCTTCTGGGAACATGCTATTTTCCACTTGGCTACATATATATCTGTCAATCAGGAGTTACACACACTGATAACTAATGCCACGAAATCTGGTGAAGGATTTTGACGGAGCATGCTGTGCTTCAGTGGAGACGGTGAGACGGTGAGCCCCTATGTACTACTTTCCTAACTGACTTCCCGGTACCGCCACTGAATTGATACAACTATCTCTCCAAACACAGACGTTTAGTAAGAGAAATCTATGAAAATCTGGGAACTAAATCGTTACCAAGAAATTTCTTCACCAATGTGTTTCTAGTCTGAATTCATTCCAAGCATTAGTTTTGCACAAAAAACACTCCTTGGGAGGAAAACGGCCACACAAACGTGATGAGGTCAGCACATTTGGTCAAGTGGATATGGCCTAATTTAGCCCAAGGAGTGTTTTTTGTACAAAACTAATGCTTGGAATGGATTCAGAATCATGAAATCACCCTAGTTGCATATGTCACATGCTACTTAAAGAATGATGAAATTTGGACTTTTTTGCCTTATATAGGATGTTAAGGGTATGGTCACATATTATGCTAATAACTCAACTTTCCCACGGGAGTTGAATTTCAAACTTTTAGTACATGTTATTAGACACCTTTAGAAACACATTGGTGAAGAAATGTCTTGGTAACGATTTAGTTCCCAGATTGGTCAAATACCTGATAAAATGCCCTTTTTGTCAATATCCTAATCGACACAGAGTCACTACCTGACAGAATTGCCGGGCTGAATTGTTTATTTTTGGAACACATGCTGGTTCTTAGCCTATATGACGCACGGACACGGACAGACAGCCTTTAATGATTAGAAGAAACACTGGGATGGTGATTGTGGGAACAATAAGTGGATGGCTCGACTGCAATAAAAGAAGCCAGGTGACTCAGAGAGGGGAACTCTGGGAAGGAGAGAGAGAGAGAGAGAGCAGAGAGAAGAGGTTTTAATGAGTATATGAGCGTTTCATTTCAAGGGGTTATGGAGGAGAAACTGAGAGGGAACAGAGAACTGTGCTCTCTCCCCCTCCAGTCAGGATGGTAAATGTCTTCCCATTCCCTCTAATGAGAGCACACTGGCAATAATCTAACAAAAGTCTGGAGGTAAGGCAGCATACCGAGGTGTGTGTGTGTGTGTGTGTGTGTGTGTGTGTGTGTGTGAGAGAGAGAGAGTGTGTGGCTCCATCAATTTGTGGATTCAACAACATCTTGTCTGTGCTGTGAATGTACTTCAACAAAGTGGCATATAATATAGGAACTCGGCCTTGTTCCTGCAGCAACGCTGTCGTGCCAATATAACTCACGGTAAAGCACCCTCTCATGTAATAGACATACCATACGTACACATATGTGATGGGAGATTAATCGGCAAACACATCGATCGGCATCGGCCGATTCTAGTTGTTTTTAGATTAATCGGCATCGGTTCGATTAATCAATCAGACCGATTACAGATAAACAAGCCCAAAGTAACAGCTTGAACAGATCTACAAGCTCACAATAATAAACATAAAGGTATTTAGGTTAAATCTGACTTGCCTAAGCCTGCAGTGCAGATACCCTGTTACATGTATTTTTCAGAATGGACAAAATTATTATCATTTTTCAATACAGAATGAGATCATATCGACATTGGTAATATCGGTTATCGGCCATAACACCAATTAATTATATCGGATATCGATATCGGCCAAAATGTCTCATCGGCACATCCCTAGTACACAACATGAGACAGATTCATCAGAGACAGTTAGCGCAATCAATCTACAAGCTCACGTTGTGAACTTGTAGATCGACTATTTGTAGATGGTAGATTTGGCCTTTTTGGAACATTAATAATGGCTACGGTTCCGGCTGAACAGCCTGTAACGATGGACATTGGACATCCATGACACCCACCTTTTCAGATGCAGGGTGTCCGCAGGCAAAATACAAATGAATTTGGGGTTACTTGATGAAAATGTTCGAGCCACTGCAGTACAGGAATTAGATGCACAAGATACAGACACAGGTGCAGAAATACACACACACTCACTCACACACACACACACACGTGTGCACGCACACACACGAACGAACGCTCGTGCATGCACACACACACACACACACACACACACACACACGTGTGCACGCACACACACACGAACGAACGCTCGCGCATGCACACACACACACACACACACACACACACACACAAGCGTTGTCAATAGCTGTACCGCAGTTATTTATCAAAGCCTTGGTCGTTCCAGGCTCTCTTTTCCCCCTCGTCGTTCTCTTCTGATCCTCAGCATGCCTCTCCTCCACTGCTCATCTTTCTGCTGGACATCTTTCTGTTGAGACTGCCTGGGTCTTCAACAGGTGGTCCGGGATCCTCAGAATTACTACTAGGGGGGGCCACCAAATATTTGTGATATTTCTTTCTTCTTTTTGTAGATCTACAAGTGAGGAGGGGGGGGGGGTCCTTGCTTCTTCCCTCTCCCTGGCAGCTAACGGGTCCTTGGACTGTTTTTGAGGGGTGCTAGCCCCTCCTATATAGCCTACAGGTTTAATGTTTGTTTTTCCTTAGACAAACATTAAAAACGCCATTGACAATGGACAGAGTTTTATGTTGGTTTTGTCACTAACACAAACATTAAATGCCATTAACAATGAACAGAGTTTAATGTTTGTTTTGTCCATGTTTGTTTTGTCCTCGATGTTGTAAGATGATAATAGCACCCCTCACTTCACACGGGTGTGATTTATTTTGTAAAGACCTGGCACCATTCCAGAGCGTTGTGCTAAAAACACACGCTGTAGAAACGTGCATGCCTGCATCAGTATAGTGGAGGAAGTACTCTGATGTTTTACTTAAGTAAAAGTAACAATACTAGTCAGTATCATTTCAGTATCATGGTCAGTATCATAAATCCCATAATCCCTGTGACAGGGATGTCCGATTCTGTCACAGCCTGATGGGTCACACGGGTCTATAGCCAACAACGCTCTTCGTCTAAGAGTTCTTGTAAATTGTTATTTTACAACAGAGTATAAATTTCACTTTAGTAGCCTTTCCAGATATGCTTCCACCTAAAAAAAGAATTTAAAACATTCAATGCTTACAAATCTAGCCAATCTTCCATCATCATCCTAATAGAAAAATAAATTAAGAAAATGTGCACTTGAATAAACTGCTGCCCCCCAAGAGAGCATCTCAGCCCCCCTTTAAAAAGTATTACTATACCAGCACCCCCAAACGTCTCTGTACGCCCCCTGGGAGGCTGTACCATCCCTGCTGAGAATACTATATGTTGTGTACATCCTCCCCAGCCCAACAGTTGAGCAGTGACAGTACACTTCACGGCAATTACATCTAAAGCGAACAATCGAGCCAGAGAAATTGATCGCGTATAGCGGAAGCATTCTTTTGACGAGAAACAAAACTGAAAGGCATGCAGAATGTGGAGAGGTGACCAGACACTGATGAATGAATGAATGAATGTATGAATGGATGGATGGATGAATGGATGGATGGATGGATGAATGAATGAATGAATGAATATCTTTATTGCAGACTCAAGGTCCATAGAAAAACAACAGAAATCACAATTACATACAATATATATGATGGAAACAGACATATACAGCATTCACATAAACACATGTTGTACGCACATGCGTACGCTTTCACAAACGCATGCACATATACATTAATATGGTGACAGGTGTGACATAAAACATCAAGTCGCAGCATAAGAGAGTGTGCACATGCGTGCGTGCGTGCGTGTTGCTGTTGTACCGTAGCACTGTCCCATGTCTCCTTCCTGTCTGTTAGGTAACAGAGGGTTTGCACCCTCAGCACCAGGCCGAGTGGACATGTCCTTGTCAGAACTGCTAAGAAAAGACATTGACGTCAGAACAACGGCCATGTACTGTACGTACAACCCAGTCTCTCTCCCTCCCTCCCTTTCTGTCCCTCCTTGCCAGCGAGGACATCCTCTCTACCCGATGCCAGAACCGCATTGAGAAGCACTTAGGGAAATACACTTCCTCTGCTCTGCACCCCCATGTCCCTCTGTTCCCCTCGAAGAAAGACTCTCCGTTCCGGGACCCATGAGGGGACCCATAAGGGGACCCGTAAGGGGGGTCCGGAACATTCTTAAAATTGTTCTCGAGAGTGGAACAACAGCTCGGGAGGAGCATGCTGCAGCATCCTGCCGGGTCAGAGGAGAGGCCGGCAGTGCTCCGTATGGCTTCATCTCTCCTGCAGCGTGTTCCTCCTGGCTGTCACCTCACGCTGTGGAGCCCTGAGGCATCTGCCAGCAGCACTCTTGCTTGCTGCAGTGCACTCACCTGTCATAATATTGTCGCTGTCGGGGACACAAACCTTGCATCATTCTCCGCATATCAACTTTTTATCATTCTCTGCATTTCAACTTTTTTTTTTTATCATTCTCCGCATTTCAACTTTTTGTGTGTGTTTGTGTGTTTGTAAATCGATGCCCTGGCCTACTTCGTGATACAAGAGTGCCGAAACAAAGTAAGCGAAACTATAGCCGATCGACATGCTCAAAAAGACAAAAACACATTGCGACGCATCGCAATGCAACACATTGCACAGCGACGCGTAGTGAGCTTTGCACATCAGCTATTTTGGGGTACTTTTGAAAAAATGTGAAAGTGAGTCTGTCAGTCTGTCTGGAGGTTTTCAAAATTTCTAACCAATATCTAACCAAATAAAAGTATTTATTTATGAAAATAAATATATAGGATCCTTTTGTCCATTTCCTGAAAAGTTACAGTTTTTCCGACAATGTTTCCACCCCACGGTGGTGATCTGTGGGGCAGGTATAGACTCAGAGCTGACTGTATGAGTCAGGTGAGTGTGCATGGCCAAGGTGGGTGAGTGTGCATGGCCAAGGTGGGTGAGTGTGCATGGCCAAGGTGGGTGAGTGTGCATGGCCAAGGTGGGTGAGTGTGCATGGCCAAGGTGGGTGAGTGTGCAGAAACGGAATGAGATGAACAAGAGGACATCCGATGATGTCAGCTCTTTGTTGGAGTGTGTGTGTGTGTGTGTGTGTGTGTGTGTGTGTCATTATATTCTTTGGCATGACATTGCGGAAGAGAAACCTTGCCTATATGCTGCGTTGAACAGCTTCAGTTTAACATTGGGGGGTTCGGGGGAAGGGTTCAATGAGGGGCGGAGGAACCCTGCAGGCTAGGTGCTGTGGGTGTGGCCTAATGTGGGCTGGGCTCTGAGAGTCACCCTATGAGCTCTGAGTTCTGAACGCTAGACCCCGCCCACTCCAGCTTGCTGAAGCATTGTACAGACAGAGCCATGTAATAGAATAGAATAGACATATACTGTATAGAGTGGTCAACAGGAGTTGTGCCATCTCTGTTCACTGTTCACTCCCATCGGGCCAGAGGCAGAGACACAGTGTTCCTGACCCCTCACGCAACTCTTATCTCAATGGCTCTGGCATTGTACAGAACTGGAGTGCTGTTTACACTCCCGGCTTATTTCCAGCCCACTCCATTGTCTTGACATTTTGTCTGTGAGATCATGTGTCATCAGTTGAGACGAGTGCTATACAATACGAGAATACTCAATAAGAATAATACAAAATACAATATCCGAGTTTCTTTTCTGACCATGTGGAAGAGCAAGGAGGGCCAATACAGACGGCTATATGAGGATGCTCAATACATAGAGAGGAATTATCTGCAGGTAACCTTTCCTCGGAACATTCCATAAGTACGCTGCTGACAGAAATAACAGTGTAAATCACGAGCACTATCTGATCAATCACAGATGATGTTCTGTCAGAACATCTCAGAGGTGCAAAAACAGCTGAATAAAGTTCCGACAGGTACTACGGAAGTCCTGTTCTTATTGCTGCTGTTCTATACCCTGTCAAAACTAAGTTCAGATGTCGGCTGAAGCATGTAGCCAGCTTTAGTCTTATTTTAAGGTCCATCTAATACACTGGATATCAGATATAGTCTGATATTTACTGAATCTGTCCTGACACTGAATTAACAAGCCCTATTCTATAGTTTAATTGTACGACAGTGTTACAGTTTTTGAGTGGTGCAACCACTCCAAAGAACAGCAATGTCCGTGTTCAACTATGTTTGTGTGTGACTATGTTTGCGTGTGACTACTGTATGTGACTATGAGCACCAGTACCAATGAGTACCAAAAGTGGCGCTGTTGTGCCAGAAACGGAGAGAGAGAGATAGTGCTGCACTGTTGCCTGCTAATGAGAGAGAGGGGGGGGGGGGGGGGTGATTTGCACCACTCAGTTCACACAGGTGTGATTTTTCCCTACCATATGGCTGTGAGTGACCTACACAATATGCACTGTGGAAGTGCCTTTTCTCTTAATAAGAAATGTAAGAGCACCTTAAGAGACTCTTATGGTGATGGTCAATTTATCTCATGTTGGCTACACGTAGGGGAGGGGAGGGGGGGTCATCAAATCAAAAGCACAATAGGCTGTCTATTGGAAATGTATTTTGGTCAGACATGCACAGTGCTGCACAATATTAAATGGAACCCCTGGCATGTGCAAAAAGTAATGGCCCGGGCAAAATTACTTAAATCTGGGCGCCGGGCCTGCTGAAAACTCTTTTCATAATCTTTCTATCACAATGCTTCACACTTTTCACTGCCAACGTTACATTATTTCTCAATTCTCTTATTTGAGCATTTCCCCTCTATTTATCCTCCTGTTCTCCCCCTGGAGAAATAAGTCATTCTTCAGCATCTCTCTCTCTCTCTCTTGTTTTCCCAGCTGATTTTCAGTCCAATTTTCGAGAATAATGTGCCCTCGCCATGACTCACCTATACATATTCTCAAGCCTAATACAATACACAAACACACAAGTTGATGCAGGGAGAGATACACATTGATAGAGTAGATACAAATGACAGTAGATACAAATTCACACAAAACACACACACAGACACACACGCACATGCACACACACGCACGGCGCACATACTCACACACACACATACAGACCCCGTGGACAGTTCCTCTCACAGAGCCTTTTATTAGTTCAGTTTCAATTTGTTTTCCAAATACTATCAAAGATGATAGTAATAGATAATGAAGATAGCTGATGCCAGACGGGCTGTTACTGGTATTTTTGCACGCCACCTTTGTACAATAAAGTATGGTTTTTAAGGTTAAACTTTGGAAAGAGAGCTTTGCCTAATGCCTATGCTGACTTGAAAGACTTGCTTAATAGTTGTGGTGGGTGGCACGACACGCGCACACACACACACACACACACACACACACACACACACACACACACACACACACACACTCACGTACACGACTACACGTACACGTACACGTACAAGCACACACACACACAAACTTTTTGGACCTTTATGTACAATATACTGCATTTGGGGTCTAGGATCACCCCACCTATATTTCTCTGATATACCGGTAGTAACATCATACTGACATAATAGTGACATCATACCGATTATTTGAGTATTGAAGCTGGCAGGTTAAAACTGGAACGCATGCATTGGGGCACTATCAAACACAGCCAGACTTTGAATTAACGCGTACCTTCATCGTCTACCAGTAGAACCATAGAACCTTCACAAGCCATCACGACTTTCCAGAGGAACATTATACAAGACCACACAAGCCTTCCCCTCATTAAAGAGGAACAGCTTGACCACCAGAGAATCCAAAGACAACCCAACCCCACTAGCCAACCTAGTCCACTGGTATTCACATCATAGCCCTTTAGATCCTACTGTACAAGTAGACATCACTGTGATTTTTCCCTATTTAACCCTATAACTACATGCATTTATAAACAGTGGTTGAGTATTTAGGAACCAGCTCCTTGATTATTATGTGAACAGCCATTGATGGATCTAATTGCTGGCTGCGTGGGAGGTGCTTCCGGAGTGTTAGTGGGTCACCCATTTGACACGGTTAAAGTGAGGCTGCAGGTCCAGAATGTCGACAAGCCTCGGTACCGCGGGACCTTCCACTGTTTCCAGTCCATCGTGCGCAAGGAGTCGGCGTTCGGCCTGTACAAAGGCATCGGACCCCCCATGATGGGCCTGAGCTTCATCAACGCCATCGTGTTCGGCGTTCAGAGCAAGGGCATGCGCCTGCTGGGTCGGGACACTCCCACGAACCAGTTTGTGACCGGCGCGGTGGCGGGCGCCCTCCAGTGCGTCGTCTGCTGCCCCATGGAGCTGGCCAAGACCCGCTTGCAGATGCAGAGCAAGTCCTCCAAGAGGCTGTACAGGAACTCCCTGGACTGTCTGTCGCACATCTACAGGCACGAGGGCGTCCGGGGGGTCAACCGCGGCATGGTCACCACGTTGATCCGCGAGACGCCCAGCTTCGGGGTGTACTTCCTGACATACGACGTGCTGAAACGCTCGCTGGGCTGCGCGCCCGGCGACGTGGGCGTGATCCCCAAGCTGCTGCTGGCGGGCGGGATGTCGGGCATCGCCTCGTGGCTCGTCACCTACCCCGCGGACGTGATCAAGTCCCGCCTCCAGGCGGACGGGGTGGGCGGGGTCAACCGCTACGGCGGCATTGCCGACTGCGTGCGTCAGAGCGTGAGCAAGGAGGGCTACATGGTGTTCACGCGGGGCCTCACCTCCACGCTGCTCCGGGCGTTCCCCGTCAACGCGGCCACCCTCGCCACGTACACGCTCTTCCTGAGGTACGCCCAGGGGGTGGGGGCAGCAGGTGCACACCCTCCAGTCTGATCTAAGAGAGGCCACGGAGGAGGTCTACTTCAGCCGAGGTAAAATCGTGTTTAGAGGAGAGTGGGGGCCTATTACAGCCGTGCAATAACCGGGAAGGGGGAGAAGAGACAGAGTAGAGAGCCCGGATTCTTCTATGTAATAACCCAGCCAGGGAGTTGGAGAGAAGAGCAGGAGAGAGAGCCTGTTTCTTCTATTGACCCAGAGAGGGAGAAGATAAGGAGTAGAGAGCCTGTTTCCTCCATGTAATAACCCAGGGAGAGAGAGAGAGCTTATTCCATGTGAAAATCACACTCGTGTGAAGTGAGGGGCGCCTCACTCCTTTCAACAAACATTGTACTCTAAACAAAAATTAAAAGTCCAGAATTGGCTGCCTCGTCACATTTATCTAAACAAACATTAAAAGTCTTAGACTTGGCTGCCAGTTGAGGGGCAGAAAACAGCCCGGTCACGTGGTTCATGTAACACGTTTGTCACTCTAAAGCCCATAGACTCAATGCATTCCGTAAATTTCCGGTTCAGGTGTTTGTCACTCTTAGACAAACGCCAATAGAAGTTATATGTAGAAGAGCCGTCATTGGACTGGCCCTGTGCAGTGAACAGAGTTGTCGTTAACTCTGGCTGCCACATCACGTTACGTTTATCTAAACAAACGTTTATCTTAAAAGTCCATAGGCTCGGCTGCCACATGATGTAATTTTCTAGGAGTCTAGGAGCCGATAAGAACTTAACCCGGGCTGTGAACCCTGGTGCTTGGAAGAGTGGATATATAAATAATGCACTATGCAGAGATTTGTAAGAGTTGTGAGGCCAAATATCCTGACTCGTACGGAAGGTGATGAAGTCTCTCCGGGAGGTGAAGGCTGGTCGAGGTACTTGAAGGTTGAATGTGAATATAGCTTGGATGAATCGTGTCTGATAGGCAAAGAGTGGCGTAAACCCTTTATAGTGCTTGGCTGGATGCTCATCACGGTGAGTCAGCTATATCTGTAGATGGAGTTCTACATTAGCACGATGTCAGCAGTAGATGCCTCTGTCGGCTCCATATGGAACCACGTCCTAACATGGAGCTTGTTCTCTCAGACTTAGATAGGTTGGTTAGATATGTCGGATAGCTCCATATGCCTATATTGTCATGAACTGTGTACTTTTATTGTGTAGTTATGTTCCTATAGTGTTCCCTGTCTGCTCTAATTGTTGCTACCTGTCTTGTCTCACCAGTCTGCATTGCAATTGTATGTCACCTGTCCTGTTCAGTCTCACCCAATCATGTGTTGATTGTATGTCTGTTTCACCTGTGTCTAGTTAGTCTTTGTGTATTTAAACCTCCCTGAGTTCAGTTTATAGTTGTTGTCATGTGTCCTGCCCTTCTTTATTGCCAGCTGCTTGTATCATGAGTTTCATAATAACTTGATCTGCCCGTGTGGTTCACTGGTTCTGCACTCTACACTTATATACGGAGTAACAATATTCAGACGATCTATGAAATTTCCCTATAACCCATATGAAGGTGAGTATGAAAGCCATATGATAGCGTCCCTGTGTCCCTGTGGTGAGAAAATAAAACCTTAAGCTTTTGGAGCTCAGTCCAGTGTGCGGACCTTACTTTCTTTTATATGAAAGCGTCCACACATGCAGTTTGTGTCGCTGCCAATCACAACAAAGGAATTGGCAGCATATCGTCGCTGTCGGGCCTAAACCATGAATATCCCATAGACCATAATGTCATCTTATCTTTTGTCTGTCACATCATGAGTGAGCGTGCATATAAATGAAAACAATTTTCTCCTACAGTGACATGCCCAAAATAAGGACACCCGCTTGAAAGTGGTTATGTCTGTCTGTGGGTTTTATGAATATTTAACCAATAAAGTATTAAAAAGAGCTATCTTTTGGAGGAAATATACTTGTGTTGTCCCGAATATAAGACGACTCTGATTATAAGACGACCCTCATTTTTCAAGACTCATTTGTGGAAAAATAACATTGAATGTCATAGTCTAGTCCCCGATTATAATACGACCCCGTTTTCCATTGGAAAAAACATAGTCTTATATTCAGGCCAATAGGGTATATTTAATGTATTTACTGAGAAAGCCATAAACTCTATCAGCCGAAGTCATGGTGTATCGGAATCACAGAGGCAGAGATTCCCCCACATTAATGCTCTACAGCAAACCTTTTCATGTCAAGGACCCCCAAAATGATACTCATTAGCCTGCGGACCCCCATTTGAAAATACATGCCAAGGACCCCCATAAGAGAAGATTTTTACGGCTCTAAGGACCCCCCGGTTTGACCTGAATTAGGCTACGGTCCCCTATTTAATGGAATTTCTATCTCCGAGACACCAATTTATATTGTAAAATCAATGTGAAAAAACGAGGTGTCCAACGTCCGTGGCAAAGACTTGGTCTTGACTCTTGTCCCTGGCTAATTTTAGCTTTTCTTTTTTTACACAGCATTATAACATTCTTAACTCTGAGAGTGTACTGTACAGAACCAAATGGACCCGTAAGAGTCCATTTGGTTCCAAAGGGCGCTCTCTCTCTCTCTGTCTCATATCATGGACTCAATATATCTGGCCACAACTGACATGGAACTCCATATATGGTCATGGCTGAGTCATTGTGACCCTGTCGTGATGCCAAGAGTAAATAAGTATATAAGCAGACAAGCAGTGCATTTTCAGTGATGTAGTAGAATTTCACTCCATCTCACTTAATATGGGTATTTGATACTAGTCGCCCACTGAATAGAGCACCGAAGTCCTGACGTCACTGTCAGTAGAGGGCGTCAGTCCACAGGTTCATGTACTTTTTATTTGCATTGTAATCTCCATAGGGGGATTTTAGATCGCCTCATATAAGAACTGAAACCGATCACCCCGGCCTTTTCACTCATATGGATATGAAGCATCGACTGAAGGTGGAAATGTACATATATACCCAAAGAGTAACAAAATAAGCGTTAGAAACGAGTCAAACAACCCAGAGACTACATTTCCGGGTAAGGGGGGTGGCTGCATCTGCCCGTCGCACAACAGAAACTGAATGTCAATTACGTTTATTTTTATTTTTATTTTATTGATATTTAATGTTTCGTGGTTAATACGAGTCGAGTCACCACCAGCTGAGCTTACGTCAACGAGGAATCTCAGGAACGCAATGTGTTGACAGCTGGGCGTGACGTATATTAGCAGCGACATTGCCTTCATATGTAGTTTCAAGGCCTTTGCGGCCACATTAATTCCATTTTCTCCAGAAACTGGCTGTATCAAATATGAATGGACATCATTAACGACGCACAGCCACTCCGCTAACAGAAAGGCCGGGGTGGTCGGTTTATTTTTCAAACACAGTTGTTATATGAAGCGACCTAAAATCGCCCTATGGAGATTTCAATGCAAATTTTAAAAAAAATCACACCCGTGTGAACTGAGTGGTGCAGTGACGTCACTGCAACCATGCTCCTTTTTTGAGTGGACAGGTACACGAACATACAGACAAAGCTGGTTGTTGGAGTGGTTTGCACCAAATACATGAACCTGTGTGTTGGTGCCCTCTACTGAAAGTGACGTCAGACTTCGGTGCTCTATACTGATAACATTTGGGTGTCTATTTCAGCACGGTTACTGTGGTTACTGTGTCAATAAGTCTATTTCAGTGACGTAACGATTAGACCTACGTAATCCAAGGCACCGTTCACTTCACACTGGTTGTGATTTTTTTTTTAGTTTTGAGTGTTTTCCTCAAACACGCCTTTAAGAAATCTTCGACCAGTGATGAGCTGATGTGCTGCCTGGGCCGGCTGGGCGAGTTCCTTCGCCGCCGCTGCCATCGTCTCACGCGCCTATCGCCCGCCGCCCCGGCGCTGTGGCTCCGCGGCGTGGACCGCTCCCTGCTGCTGCAGGGCTGGGGGGACGAGGACTTCATCACGCCGGCCAACGTGGTCTTCCTCTACATGCTGTGCCTGTGCCGCGGCCCGCGAGGTGGTCTCGGCCGAGGTGGCCTCGGCTCGGAGCGCGAGCTGCGGACCTCGCTCCTCACCTGCCTCTACCTCTCGTACTCCTGCGTGGGCAACGAGATCTCCTACCCGTCGAGGCCCTTCCTGCAGGCGGAGGCCGGACTGCAGGAGGCGTTCTGGGACCGCTGCCTGGAGATCGTCAACCGCATGAGCGGCAAGATGCTGCGGATCAACAGCGACCCGCACTTCTTCAGCCAGGTGTTCAGTGATCTGAAGAACCAAATCAAAGGAGGAGGATGAAAGGTGTAAAAGGACTCCTCTTCTCACTGGCAACTCCCATCAGGGTTAACCCTGCATTAAAAGCGGGAAAACATCGTCATTTTAGATTGTTGTGTTGGCTTTTTGTGCCGCACTACGATTTTTGAACAAAATCACACCCGTGTGAAGTGAGGGGCGCTCTTATCATCATACGTCATCATACATCATCTAATTCTGGCCAATCACAAACCCTCAAAGCTGGACAAAATAGGTTTGATGTTTGTCTTTAGTTCAAAGTTTGTTTAGTAAACGCATTGACAATAAAGGGAAAATGTATGCCATAATGTGTCGTTTACGTCATATTGTCTCTTTATTGTTAATGGCGTTTAATGTTTGTGTTGGCACCGTTTGTTTTACATCACCATTACACCACCTAATCAACATGAGTTAGACTTTAATATATTAGCGCCCCTCTCTTCACACGGGTGTGATTTTTTAAAGTGTGCATACTGAAACTATACCGATTCAGAAGGCATTTAGAACCAGCCTCTTAACCCATTCAGGCCTGACGTCGAAATTTAAAAAAAAAAAGTTTTCTAAATCATGACAATTTTCGGAAAGATTTGAGGCACATTTTAACGATTTAAAAAAAATAGCAGACCTACAAGTTCATAGCGCGCCACTCGGTGGCGCGCTATGAGCTTGTAGATCTGCTATTTTTCAATAGCTAAATTATAACAATGTTTAAAACACCAAAACGGGTTCCCGCCCCAAAATGGGTTAATGGTTAATGTGGTTAAACGCTAACGTGACATGGATGCGTTCCAGGTCTCAATGGATTAACCTCTCTTGTGTCCTACATGGCTTTAACAGTAGTTGTCGATACGAACCAAGGATCTCAGCAGAGATTCTGTGAATTAATTGAAAGAATAGTATATTAAGTTACAACAAACGCAACCAGATGGCAATTCATTAACGGAGATAAATGGCACAAACATCTGTCTACTAAATGTTCGAGACAAATTGTGTCAAAGCACGTCGGAGATTGATGAAAATGAACAGCAGCAATGTATGAGATACGTAGAAGAGTTGTGTCAGAGGGCCTGGAAAACGCTGCGTATATGGGTCGATGGTGCAAACGGACATGGCACAATGCCTCTCTGGGCACCCTAGTGGAGCCAAAATCAAATATTCATGTGAACTGTACTATTTCTGAGAAACGGAGAAAGTACCAAAAGTAGTCCCTTGACCGATTTTATGTGGCAAGATCAATTATTTGTTTACAAGCCTGCAGTTTCGTGTAATCCAGGGGTCGCCAAACTGTGGTGCGTGCACCCCTTGTGGTGCGCGAACGCCCTCTAGGGGGGTGCGTGACATGCAAAGGGTAATGGCGGTTTTATGCATGGTTATTTAGCACAAACGGCTAAATCTGGTAAACGACTGTTGTAAGGAGATGTATAGATCAGCTGCATGTCTCTCAGTGCAGTGACATTCTGTGATTATTTGCCATAATCATATTTTTAAAAGGTAAAAATTTCGGCCAAATTCAACGTGACTCAGTGTTTTGGGGGGGTGCCGGGTGTGTCAGCAAGGTCAGTTGGTGCACGGCCAAAAACGTTTGGGGACCGTGTAATCAATTCAACAGGCCTCCCCATACACTGCACTCACTCACTCACTCACTCCCTCACTCACTCACTCACTCACTCAATCCATGGCTTTGTAGGTTTGATCACCCCGGCAGCGGTGGCCGAACGGTCTGCGGAGCGGTCTTGATACCGGAACGTCGCCAGTTCGTATCCCCGGACCGGCACGTTAAAATTACCACCGCTGAAGTGCCCTTGAGCAAGGCATTGAACCACTACCATGAAATGTTCTATGAGCAGGGCCTGGCTGTAAACAAGTATCTGATGCTTAGTCCAGTTACCCTGGGTAAATATAGTAACTTTGCTTTGCTTTGCTTTGGCTGGGTCACCTGAGTGAGACCAGGAGTGGACCTGGTGAGACGTACAGTAGGAGGGGCCCGGACAGGAGTCAACCCACAGAGCCTAGTCCTTCCTCGCACCAGAATCTGGTTCTCCCAGTCCTGGCAGAGTAGTTCCGGAGCAACGGATTGTGTGGCCCTGGTTTTTCCCTAATGGGACTGATTGAGGGTAGCTACTGGGACGTAAGTTGGGACTTGATCACCCCGGCTGGGTCACCTGAGTGAGGGGTATGATGTTCGAGAGACCCGAAACCCAGAGGACTGAGGATACGTCCCAGGTGCATCCATGCAATGTTTTTTGTTATAATTATTGTACACAGCAGTGTTCCTCAACCTATTGTTTTGGGGGTTTTTTTGGGGGGGGGACTTGGATATTCAATATTTTAAGTCTAAGTAGGTTATTCCGATCGGATGGAGCTTTAAATTTAAATTCATGTCAGTATCATAGTAAGTATAACTGATCCGTATAACCATAACTGAGTCTTATACCCACAACCCTAACGATAACTGGTCTTACTAACAAAACCATAACTGATCTCAGCCTCTTCTGGCTTCTTGTCATCAGATGTCCAACTCCGCGTCGTGCAGCCGCAGCAGCCACCTGGTCCCACTTGGAAGAGGCTATCCTCTGAAGGTGGTCTGTGCAGGGGACGGTAATTCCAGGAGACAGGTGGCGATTATGGTTGACGGTCAGCTCATGCTCCCCTGTGGCCCCTCTTCTTCATAGACTATTTGAAGCAGCCTGTACCATAACTGATTGTACCCTAATCTTATAGCCATCCTATACATTAACCCTTAACCAGATTTTCCCCTCAGCTCAACCTTAAATCTTATGTAGCAGAGTAGTCCTGCCTGAAGTCCAGAAACCGTATACATCCCTGGCCAGTGGGTGATAGATAGGCGTTTGGTTTTCCCATGTCATGCATGCCGGTATAGACCATGCACGTTCAAATCCAGGTGTGGTTATGCTTGTCTGTGCACTTGAGTGTGTGTGTGGATTGTGGATGTGTGTGTGCGTGGATGTGCGTGTGAGTGTGTGGATTTTCATTGATTGATATAGGCCTACTTTATTGAACAGCACGTGGTAGTCTGCAGTGACACCTTAACGCTTAGGGAAAGTCCTGGGTGGGGACGTGCTTCTCTTGAGGTCCTTGTGGTGATTAAACTGTGTTATTGGCCCGTCTTTCAGACTTTCACTTGTGCCTTGTCATCAGTCATTCCATCACTCTCTCCTTGTACTCCCGGACCCACAGTAACTCGGCCATTAAACTGGCATGACGTTTCGACCACCGCTCTTAAGAGCGACGAATGTTACATTAACCTCTGCCGGAAGGATTTACAAGAAGGATAAATCATCTTTTTCTTACGTGAATCACAGGCTGCTTCGGCCCTGGAAATAACAGATGGGGCCAAGAAGTGCAAAGGCGAAGAACTAATGTAATGTTGTGCATATACTGTAGTGAGAACAGGTAGTTGGAGGAGACGTGACTCATAAAAGTGTCTGGGACCCAGAGAGGAGAATATGCAATCGCTCTCAAGGTGAACGGGATGTTCTTCCTAACCTTCATTCATAGAGGAGAGAACTTAAGACAAGTAGACAGTAAACAAGTATAGAAAGGAGAGAACGGTAAAAGAAAAGAGGAGACAGAATAATAATGCATGGAGAAGGAGGGAAGAGAGCAACATGGGAGAAGCAGTGGCGTATCCAGGAATTACGTTTTGGGCAGGCAAGATCATGTGTTAATTGTCGTCTCCCTGCGCAATCGTAGCACTAAAGGTTTTCAAAGAGATATACCTGCCAGACGAGTAGGATACAAAGGCTGAAAGGCATGCATTTACATTCCAATGGGTGATTGAGGGTCGCGCTCTACCGCGACGGCCAATGAGCTGTCCATTAATAGCTCTCAGGTCTTGTTTTTGTCCTCTTTTTTTCTCATTTCTGGCCAGGCCAGAAATGGATTTGGACAGGCGGACGCCTGCCCTCGCCTTATTGTAGATACGCCTCTGGGGAGAAGAGAGGGGCTGCAACAGAGAGAAAAGAGGAGAGGAAGAGAGAGAGAAAGGAAGTCCCTTCTGCCTTCTCATTATAATGAAAGAGACATTCACCTCTTCCTGCAGGGAATACTAATTATTTATCGATCATAGTGGTGTAATCTATTGAATGTTGTCCTGGGGCCATATCCCTGTGTGACCACTGAGCAGTCATGGTCCTTTATACTGCAGGGACATGCCCCTGCTCAAATACATTATATGTACATGCATGTACAGAACATATTCTGACGTGCCAAGAAGATCTGTGTTATTAAATGCATTTGGCCCTGAAGGTTATAGTTCATACAAACCACAATTAGAAGTTAGATTATGTTACGTATGTAGACACTATGTATGTAGATTATGTATGGCACTTTTAATTAAGTGCCATATATATTTGCCAACATTTGAATGACGCCACATAAAAAATCCAACATATTGTCCACGAATATAACGTTTTCCTATTTTTTTAATATTTTTCTTTCACATTGTTATTAGACTCTGAGTTTGAATGAATGTGGAATTATGTGCAGGATGTAATTTACATTATACAAATGTGAGGGACATTTTTTCAAATATTTTAAACCAAAATTACATTCTCATTTCTCACACTTATGCCAGTGTGCCAGTGATCACACTCCTATACTCTATTCCTTCCCATGGAAAAGAGTATAATAACTTAACAGAGTGTTCGTGTGGATTTCGACTTAATGTGGCCATATATGAAGCCAGCGATCTATGACGTATAATGATGTATGACTCCATATTTGGGCAAAGTTTCCGACCAAAAACCCCCCAAATAATAATAAATAAATAAAAAAGACAGCCAGACATAAGCTCATGTAGACAGTTCGCCCCATAATTGAGTCTGAATTTTGATGGGCTGGCTGGCGACTTGGCGAGGCTGCTACAGGTGAGAGAGAGGGCAGCAGGAGCCGATCTGTAGTATAGTAGAGGCAATATTGGGGATGAATCGTGGGTCCCTCCGACTTCTCTGAGAGAGAGAGAGAGAGAGAGAGAGAGAGATTTGTCCATTCATCGTGGCAGCCACGTTTCACTCGACTCTGCAGCACTTGAGCAGAGAGCAGTGCTTCTCAACCATACCAACAAAGACTGTTTGTTGAGATTAGCAGTTAGATAGATTAGATAGCATGTTGTCACCGACGGATCGATGAACGGTGAATCCCGTCGTGTTGCTTATTGCTGCTGAGCTTGTATTAATAACCGTCTCTGTGTGTGGAGCAGCAGAGGCACTGTCCATGGTTCTGAATCCTCTGGTTGTCGTTTGCGTTTCGACAACACCAAAAAAACAAGTTTTAGCGCCGGGAAGAAAACGGCGAACGTGGCCGTGGTGGACGCCAGAAAGAAGAAAGTCTCTCATAACGCGGGTAAATGGGACATTCGGCCGGCCGTGCAGGATGTGAACGGCCCCTTGATGAAAGATGGGTAAACGTGGCTTCTCTGCGGTGGTGCTGGTCCTGGTGGGCTTTCTCTCGATGTCCTCCGTTCATGCCGGTGAGTTGGACACAGGTAGACGAGCAGTCATTAGGCCAATACCCTACCAATCAATCAATCAATAACGCTTTACTATAGCTGATCGTAATGATCCGGACTGAGTGACGTGGAATGAATTAGGCACTGGACGTGTATAAGGCATAAAACAACATCATAATCTCATAATATGAGATACACATAATTATGATGTAATACACTTTGCATTGTAAGTGGGTGTGTGTAGGCTACGCTGGGTTCAAAAAAGCTATGGCATTATTATGGCTATAAGTGCGACTGTGCGACAGAACATCTGTTTGTGTGCATTTTGTGTGTGCGTGTGTGTGCATACATGGTGCATGTCCTTAGACTTGCTGCAGACTTTCTGTAACGGTGCTTGTGTGTGCTGCCTCATTTGAATACGGATAATTACCCCGCACACCGTCGCCATCCATCAACGTCCAAAGGTGGTTATGAAGTTATACACGATGAAGATGAGTTATGGTCACAATATACCTGCTCAAACCGCCCCCATGGTGGACGAACCTCCACTGCAACTATTCACATTTTTTACTGAATGTTGATATAATTATGTACATTGCAAGGGTAATAATATACCATATAAGTTTCATCAAAGCAACACCTTAATTGATTGATTGAAATATTTATTAACAGTTTGCAGAATTACAGTACATTTCAAGCGCAAACTCAATACAAAGGCTGTTAACTGTGAGTGGACGACCCAATTAAGCATTACACTTGTTTACAATAGGGTCCACCATGTTCAATTCATCAAACAATTGTAGCACGACTGATATAGGCTATATCAGTGATTAAGTGCAACAGCCTCTGAGATTTATAGCTTTGTGAAAATCTCATGCTGGTTTGGAAAAGATCATGTCAGCTCATCAAACTTTAAATTAATATAATATTGAGAAGGCATGCTTTTGGCCAACTTGGACTTTGTTGCAAATGGCTGAAGAATCCCATTTGTTGCATCTGTCTGTGCTGCGTTTTCTTTCTTCTTATCTAAGACAGTGGTTCCCAAAGTGTGGTCCGGGGACCCCCAGGGGTACCTGAGGGAGTTCCAGGGGGTCCCCAGCTAAATGATAGTTAGGAACCAAATCGACCCTAATGGGTCTGTAACTCTGAGAGAGTACAAATGGTTCCATTTATACACTCTCTATTGTTGTATCTCTACTGTTAAACTAACAGTGATTTTACAATATAAATTGGGGGTCCCAGAGATAGAAATGCCATTAAATGGGGGTCTGTAGACTAAAGCATGTCAAACGGGGGGTCCTTGAAATTAAACCGGTTGAGAATTACTGCTAGAGCCGTAAAAATCTTCTCTTATGGGGGTCTCTGTCATATCTTTTCAAATGGGGGATCCGCGGGATAATTAGTGTCAATTTGGGGGTCCTTGACATGAACAAGTTTGGGAACCACTGCTCTAAGAGAGCAATTTAAACAATAAAAAAATCACACCTGTGTGAACTGAGTGTTGCAAGGTCTTATATAGCCTGATCAGCTGTGGTCACTGACGTAATGTCTCATTCCGGCCAATCACAATGCACCATGCTCATTTTTTGGTACGAACAGACAGACACACAGACAGACAGACAGACAGACACGTAAACTAACAAAGCCAGTTGTAGGAGTGGTTTACACCACTCAAAAAGATTTAGAGGTACAGTAGCTGCCATGAAGCCTCAAGGAAACTGGCATGCAAACACAGACACGCACACGCACACGCACACACACACACACACACGCACGCACGCACGCACGCACGCACGCACGCACGCACGCACGCACGCACGCACACACACACACACACACACACACACACACACACTTTGTGTCAATTAATGCAGCCTGAGTGTGCCCGGGGCAGCGCTCAGAGAGAGCTGATCAGTAACATAAATTAATTTCACCGGCACTCCCCGCTTTCGTCTGCTCTACTTTTGTTGATTGTGTTAACAGCATCGAACAAAGAAATAGAGACAGGGAGAAGAGGGTACATTCTCCTCCTGTAATGCAGCTATTGTTACCCAGGGCCACAGATGTCTCAGTGCTGGAGTGAAGTGTTTAGCATGGAGGGGGGGGGGGGGGGTATGCTTTTCAGCTGCATCTTTGTTTGTTGTTTTATAATAGGAGTGTATTTGAACATAGAGCGATTCGGATCAGAGACTTATGCATAATATGGAGAAGCAGGGTGTAGATTAACTAAGTACATTTACATACTGTACAGTTTTGAGGTATTATTTACTTTACTGGAGTATTTTTTCCACTTTTCATCAGGCCTACTTAAGGCTCATTCATAGTCTGGATTTTCGGTGGTGAGGTGACCACCGAACTACAACATGACGTCACGAGCCGCGGTGAAGAGCAAACCACCGCCCCATGCAGCCCTTCTCTCTGTTTTTACTCACCACCGCTCAGCGTTATTTCAGCTCCGGTGGTCACCTCACCACCGGAGCGGTGGTCACCCCACCACAGAAAATCCAGACTATGAATGAGCCTTTACTACTGCACTACATCTCAGAGGCAAATATTGTACTTTTATATAGGAAAGCCCAAGCGCATCAGACGAAAATATCGGTCATCACTAGTTGGTCAGGGGCATGAATGGCATCAGGCATGCCGGCGTGATCATCTAAGGTCATCACCACGTGTATAGTGGCCGCCATTTTTTAAACTTGCATTTACCTTGCTTCTACCACACCAGTGATTGGTGTGGTAGAAGTGGTCAGCCCAGTTGAGGGTAGCTGAGTGAGTGGTTGGCACGGGTGGCACAGGGTGGAGTTGATAGTGGCCGGTGTGTTGTGTTTGGTTGTCTTATGCTTGGTCAAACCTCCCGAACCTCAGTTGTTCCAACTCCATTTACTCCACCACAATTATTTGAAAACTGTAGGCCTACTTGTAGATTTGGACAAAACAGGAGTATTTCTATATTGCAGTATTGATACTTTTTCCAACACCGAGGAGAATATGCAGGGAGCAGCAGCCTGGGACTGTATCTGTGTACATTCCACCAGCCTCAGCACCAATAGCACAGCTGTGCTGTTTGTAACGCTGGCTCTGAATCGCTTAACCACTTACCAAACAATAGCTAAAAATCACACCCGTGTGAACTGAGTGGTGCAACTCCATGTGGGGGTCCCAGGTGGGTCCCCACTCCCCAGACATTCCAGACCCACAGGAACGCGCCCAGGTTGCTAGCCCGGTTTCCGGCGAGCCACCCCGCGTCCGAAACGGTCGATAGAGTTACTGTGTGGGGGAATTAGCAGACATCTCTCTCTCTCTCTCTCTCTCTCTCTCTCTCTCTTATTAGCAGGCAACAGTGGAACACTATCTCTCTCTCTGTTTCTAGCACAACAGTGCCACTTTTGCCCCTACTGGTACTAAACATAGGGACATACGTGTAGGGACACGTACGTGGACATAGGGACATTGCTGTTCCTTGGAGTGGTTGCACCACTCAAAAATATGCAGATCTACAAACTCACAGTCCTCCACGTTGCTAGGTGTTGTGAGCTTGTAGATCAGCTACTTAAAGAAAGTGGTCCAAGTACAGAGCCAACCAGTTTACTAACTCTAGCCTGTGTACAATTTAGGCATTTAGCAGACGCTCTTCTTAATCCAGAGCGACTCATGGTTGAAGAGCACTTACGCTGGTCACTGAGGTTGTACGTAATTTAACTCAGAAGAGAGTTCTACAATGTTACCAAGCGGACCGTTACGGGTCCATTAGGTTACATTTGCACAACTGCATGAGTTACGAATGGATACATGGACAACTCTCTGAAGCACAGCCGCACCACTCACACATAATAACATGTGTGTGTGTGTGGGGGGGGGGGGGGGGGGGGCTGAGAGGTTTATCGAAGGAAACACAAGAGGGGTGTGTGTGTGTGTGTGTGTGTGTGTGTGTGTGTGTGTGTGTGTGTGTGTGTGTGTGTGTGTGTGTGTGTGTGTGTGTGTGTGATTAATTAGACCTGGTGACCTATGAGGAGGGGATCTTAATTTGCTTGAGAACAGAGGGAATAATTAAGAAAGCAGAGACAGTCTGGAGAGAGAGAGAGAGAGAGAGAGAGAGAGAGAGATGTAGCTGCTCAGATGGTCATGATGAGCGTCCATCAGTGGGAGGACCTTCTGATTACTGGGCAGCCTCCCTACCCACTCGGCTACGACTATGGCCGCCCCCAATGTAGTAATGCATAATGCAACACATCCGAACAAATATTCATCTCTCACTGTATCTCTGTGCTTCCCCTTCTCTCTGTGTGTGTGTGTGTGTGTGTGTGTGTGTGTGTGTGTGTGTGTGTGTGTGTGTGTGTGTGTGTGTGTGTGTGTGTGTGTGTGTGTGTGTGTGTGTGTGTGCGCATGTGCGTGCGTGCCCGTCCGTGCGTCAGACTCCCTCCTATCAGCTCCGCTCAATGTGACCATCACAGAACTGGAGGTCAACTCTGCCATGGTCACATGGGAGATCCTGGAAGGAGACCCCGTCATAGGATTCGCCATTACCCAACAGGTGCCTGTGTGCGTGCGTGCGTGCGTGTACAGTTTGCAGTACAGTACGTGCATGTACATTCATGTGCATTCATGTGTGTGTGCACTTGTTACAGACTGAATTTGTATTAGTCTTCAAGTGACTACTATTGGCAGAGAAACAGTCATTGCGGGGCTGTGAACACATTATGTTCACATCACACCCAGCAGGCAAATTCCAACCTGTAGGATGTTTAATCCTAGAATACTAATGATGTTTAACCCATTTAGACCTGAGGCCGATTCTAAAAAAAAAACAGTTTTCTGAAAAACCTATGTTTCTCTGTCAGTGGTTCTCAAACTTTTTCATGTCAAGGACCCCCAATAATTATGAATTGGTCACCGACCCTCATCTGAAAATATGTTGTTCCAGGGACCCTCCAGAAGCAAAGATTTGAGTTAAAAACGTTCGCTCTGAAAGAATTTGCCCCACATTTTCAAGATTTTTCAAAAGTAGCAGATCTACAAGCTCGAAGCGCGGCACTTGGTGCCGCGCTATGAGCTTGTAGATCTGCTATTTTTCAACAGCTTAAAGTATAACATAAAGCTTAAAACACCAAAAGGGGTTCCCTTCCCTTCCCGTCCTGGATGGGTTAATATAGTTTTCAGTGCTATATTTAGCATACCGGTAAGTATACGGCTGTTTTGCATTTACTATTTCTCTTCTTATCGTATTAGTATTTCTTCTCACTGTATATTATTGTCCACACCGTGAAGGAGGTACAATTAGTACAGTAAATGCAGACATACTGTAATTACAACTAGAATTTACAATTCAGGCATTTTGCAGATCTTATCCAGAGTGACATGCAAGTGCAAGATCAGAGTAAATTAAGTCAATAGACGACACATTATGGTCACATAACTAGAATGCAAATAATAATAGCAGTTATATGCTCCAAAGTAACTAGAATAACAGGTAATCATCAAACCAAGCACATATATATTGGTCGTGAGCTGGATTTGAACCCTTGGTGATGCATTTAGATCCATATCTATTCACTGCTTGAGTCACCATGATGCCGGCTAAAGTAATTACCACATAGGCACATGGTGTTCCTCTTTTTGGCATTTCATTAAACTTCTAAATTGCATTAAGAAATTTGCATCACAAAGTGTTGTGAGCCTTTAGTTTAGATGAGCTATTTTTGCTATCCATCATACACAAAGTATATACCTCTGCTGGCGGGAAGAAACTACTAACTCCAAAATTCCATTTTTCAGGAAATGAAAAACAATCGTTTTTCAAGAAATTAAGAAAACCTTATATTTTGAAAACAAAGCAATACTGCCTCATCAAAGTAGGTGTTGGTGACTTTATATTACTTGCATGAGAGGGAGACAGGTGCTGGAGTTATACTTTAGCACAGGGGTTCTCAACGTTTTTGGCTGGGGACCCCTGGAAATGCTTTGGCCATGTATCGCGACCCCCGCCCCGCCCCCCTCCCCAATACAAACTTGTACTGCAAAAATAACCTTAATAATAGAAAAAATATATCATAAATTAATA
The DNA here is from genome assembly GCF_951216825.1 of Electrona antarctica. Taxonomy (NCBI): domain Eukaryota; kingdom Metazoa; phylum Chordata; class Actinopteri; order Myctophiformes; family Myctophidae; genus Electrona; species Electrona antarctica. The sequence continues at coordinate 39,796,638 of NC_136796.1, forward strand.
CTGAAACCAGATATAATCATTAAGGAAATGTATGCATGTACTTACTATGTGTACTATGTAAACTCTTTATTTCCATTTTCCAGGCATTCAGTTGCAAAAACCCGTGGGTCGCGACCCATGGGACAGTTTGAGGGTCCAATGGAGTTTAAGAGGTTTTGTCAAAAGCGTTTTTTACTATTGGTTCTATCTTTTAGAAACAACACACAGACGTTAGCACTGATTTATGCAAAAGCAAATAATAATATTAATCATAAACCTCAAAAATGGAGTTAGGTGGATTCCTCCTGACAGCAACGGGTATAATGAGGGAGAGACATAATACTTTGTTAATACATCTCAAACGTCCACTTGGCGGCTCATTCGCTCCTTCTCGACTCTTCTGATTGGTTACAGAAGAAGGACGTGCGCATGCTGCGCTTCATCCAGGAAGTGAACACGACCACGCGCTCCTGTGCATTGTGGGACCTGGACGAGGACACGGAGTACATCGTTCATGTCCAGAGCATCAGCATGGGAGGCAGCAGCCCCCCCAGTGAACCCCTGCTCTTCAGAACGCCCAAAGAGTCCGAGAAGCTGGCCTCCAAGAGCCCCGGTAGGCGTCGGTGTTGATTTTGACAGCAAATTTAGATTTATTTTTAGTTTTAGTCTCTTGAAATTAGTTTTAGTCACATTTTAGTCACCCGGAATGTTGTGTTATAGTTTTAGTTGACTAAAATGTCATAAGACTAAATCAACTGTAGTAAAATGTATTTGGTGCTGTCGTAATGACTAATTTTACAGTTGTCAGTTGTTAGTTTTAGTCATCATAGCTTAGTTTTCCTTTAGTTTCCAATTAGTCTTTGTCAATGAAAAAAGGTAGTCGACGAACATGTTTCGTCATAGTATTAGTCGACAAAATCAACACTGGTAGGCGCCCATGAACACATGTGCATATTAGGGCTTTCACTTCTAGTGATTTTTACTAGTTGACTAATTGCCTAGTTTACTAGTCGACTAGTTGTTTAACTACCTATTATGTAATAATATTTCTACATTTGAAAACTGTGTACATTGGTGACTATAATCTAGCATTCTAGTTGATCTTGAGGCTTTTTTTTCTTCTTATCAACTAGTCATCTAGTACCAGCAAGGTCAACTAGTGGATTTACTAGTCGACTAGTTGAATAGTCGACTAGTTGCTTAAGTGCATATATGTACATTCATGCATTTGTGCACTATACGCACCTGCACCGGCTATGGCCGCGCAGATCGTGGGAGAGAGTGAGCAAGCTATACTGTTTCTGTACGTGTGTACAAAACCTGCACGTGTGCTTTTGTGTATTTTTATGTTGAGGCGCATGGTACAGAATGTATTGAGAGGATAACAAAGTAAAACATTGAATACAATACAAATAGGCTGCACAATAGTATGCGCTAACACGGAAATTGTGTTCATTGAAGCACCAGCCAAGTCGTATAGCGACTATCAAGGTATTAAACCCCAGCAGTCCCCACGGTGGCGAGCAGGAACTTTACCCCTAAGCCACACGGAGGCCCATTGTTTGTTTTTGTTACGTCAGGACAGAGAAAGAGTCATTTGGTCATTTAATGAAATAGATTCTTCTCAGATTCTCTTGCATGCGACCGCCCCATCGTCTCGCCGCCACACACACGGACTGTTATCTGGAGCGGCTCGTTTCACTTCCAGTTTTATCATCTCCTCTGTGACCCAAATACGGTGCCAAAGAGCTGCCTCAGTCAGTGAGAGGAAATGCCAGGCCCTCCTCCCAATCCAGGAGATAAGGGAGGGAACAATGGAGCAGCACCGGGGAGCGCCAGCGCTCCGATAAATCCCTCAGGGGGTTTGTTTGGCTCCGTCCCTGTGAGGCCAATAGAGTGAAACTTTTTTTTTATCAGAGGAAGACAACCTGTCTGGATGATTGTGGGGAGAATTTGCCTCAAAGCGGTGGCAAAGTCTCATTTAGTTTGCTTCGACTTTGTCAGAAGTTACTGGATGTGTGCGTGCGCGCACGAGTGTGTGCGTGTGTGTGCGTGCGTGCGTATGTTTGTGTTTAGAGGAATATTCATTAGTACTCTTGATTAAATCTCCGAGCCATTACTGCGCCCCTCCCCTCCCCTAAGTGGACATTAATCAGCTTCACACAGTTACCATCTGTTTCACAAGGCCACAGGCGCCGCACAGCGTCACCACAACAACACCCTTTCTTTGGGTCTTTATTTATTTCCTGCTGCTCTCTCTGACCGTCTGTCTGTCTGACATAGAAACATAGCTTTTTCAGAAAACTGTCAGGGTGTAGAAGACATTTTTAGAATCTGATCTCAGGTCAAAATGGGTTAAGGGCCTTGACTCCAAACTGGGTGCATGCGTTTTGTCCGAAATATGTCCGATAGGTCCGATAACGACAACCTAACCTAATAATCTCAAACCCTCACCCTAACCCTAACCTCCCACGGGGCAGCACACCTAAACCTAACCATAACCCTCTCCCAACCCTTAACGCACCTCGGACCAATGCTCCTTCGAACCAATGTTGAACCAAAGTATGCCTCCCCTCCAAACTTGCTTTCAAACTTGCTTTTCTAATGACTGCAGACATTGATGCTGCAATATTGCCTGGGGTGGTGGTGAGTGTCTTTGATGATCCACTCATAGCCTTGGCTGTACACATTGCTAAAGGAATACAGGTCTCTGGAGGGAGGGAAGCTCACCTCCAATGATGTGCTGGACCGTCCGCACCACCCCTCTGTACTGCTCTTCCACGGTCCAGTGTGGTGCAGTTCGCCAGGATGCTCTCAATGGTGAAGTCACAGACCCTCTCCACTGCAACACTGTCGAGTTGAGATTGGGGCATGCTCTCGTCTTTGTTTAAGGCAGTCAACGATCTGCTTCTTTGTCTATTTGATGTCGAGGCCGCTGACCTGACCTCGTACCCTGTGTGGGCCGACTCGTCATCGTTGACATTCAGGCTCATCGCCGCTCGTGAGCATACTTGATGATGTTGTAGCTGTGCATATAGCCACGCTTTTGATGGTGTAGTATAGGGAGCAGGGCTTTCATTTCTTGTGATTTTTACTAGTTGACTAGTTGCCTAGTTTACTAGTCGACTAGTCGACGAGTTGTTTAACTCATTTAAAAACGGTGTACATTGGTGACTAGTCGACTAGTACCTACTATCAATGAGGTCAACTAGTGGAGTTACTATAGTTGAGAATAGTCGACTAGTTGCTTAAAGCCCTAATTGGGAGTAGAAGAGAGGATTCAGCCCGCAGCCCAGAGGGGGCTCTGTGTTGTGGGTTAGTGGTTCTGATGTGATGCATCATTCATTCATGACGCCCATTCTCACCACCACCTGGCGATGGCCCGACGGGATGTCCGACTCCCATATCCAGCTGCACACTCTTGGGTGCAGGCCCAGATCTCTCAGCTTGGCAGTGAACTACGGTGTTGTGTTGAATGCCGAGCTACGGTCCACAAAACGCATCTGTACACACACCAGTTACTCCCCTCTGGGTGAGAAATGCAGTACGAGCAGCTGTGGCAATTGCATTGTTGCATTTGACAATAGACGACTTGGTCTAGCGTGGCAGACGCTAGATGCAGATTTAACAGCCTATCAAGGCATTTACTGCCAGGTCTCAAATCTAACTATACATGTGCAATGTCATGACACAGAACCACCGCCGAATCAGAATCAGAATTATTTGTATTTGTCACATCACAGTCTGACAGGTGTAAAGCATAGAGTATATAAAAGGATAGAGACTGAACTGGCGCGAAGCTCCGCCCCGGCCCAGCTATTCATGTCAGTGGAAGTTGCTCAGTGGCGTTTTGAAGCACCCGGAAGACTGCCGGAAGTACCGTCTCAGAACGTCTACTTCCACATTTGACCACCAAATTTTGGTGGTCAAATGCGGAAGTGCAACCGAGCGCTCAATGTTAAAGCCCAGCTGCACGGGGTTTCCCGGTCATGAATCCACGGGTCCGCCTGTAGTCCCTCCTCCTACCACTAGGGAGGAGAGCTTCAACGTTGAATAGCCTCACTGGCCCCTTGGTGTAAAGCAGTGGGTGGATTATTTTCTTTCATAGTTTTTGTTTTGGATCCCATGGGTGAAATTGTAGATCTGCTATTTCTGCCGCAGAGTAGGGACTATATATATCATGTGGTTAACGTCCACAAGTCATTGCACTCTTTATATATATATATCTGGATTAGAGAGGACCTACAATGTTAAGCAACATTTTCACAGAGAATGCACATTCAAACGATAAAACCCTTGGTGCTGGACAGAAGAACAGCTTTAGAAATAGAAATATAGAATCCTTTAAGATGAATAATCAGTTGGATAAATATGATTCGAAGTGGAACGTGTTCCTCAGTCATGTTGCAGGTCCTTGATGTGATCCATGGTCAGGCAGTGCCCTTTTGATTGTTTACTGTATTAGTATACATATGATACGGTTGATGATGCTGCGTGTTTGGTCGTGTTAACTAATTTAAACTTTTAATTTGATTTATTTGTATTTGTATTTGTTTATCTTGTCTATCCTTGTTTTATACTATGTTTCTGTAATGTAATGTCCATGCATTCGTATTCTGTTGTTGTTGTTGTTGCTTGTGTTTGTTTTTTCTGTTTTCTGTTTTCTGTAAAAAATCCAAATAAAGTACTGATCATAAAAAAAAAGAAATAGAAATATAGAAACCGCAGCCTCGATCATCATGCACCTAAAGTGTCTGTAGGTCCATCAATAAAAAGACAATTTGGGAGCATGATCCAGTGAGTGAATCCTATATTTACATACGGCATTAACACGTACAGTCGTACAGGTTGTACACATTCCGTCCGAGACTAGTGCTGTGTGTAACTCTGGACAGTAACCCTGTCAGTATTGCTGTGAAAAAGCCCATAGCCTTATTGCCAAAGCCATTAACACTGGTGATAATACCAGGCAGGTCTTCTTCAAAGCCCATGCAGGGAAGCCCTGATGTAAGTGGGATCCAGGGGGGAGAAGGGTGGCACAGTGCCTGGCTGTGGCAGACACGGTGCCAGAGAGAGAGAGAGACGCTATTGTACAGAGTGTCCTGCACCTTGAGCCCCCTCCCGGTTGGCATCGTGCTGCACTTGCTTGAGCTCCGTCACCACGGGAATAAAATGAGTTCCCTCTCACTCGCAGGGTTTCTCTGTCTCGCCCTCCCTCTCTCTCTCTCTCTCTCTCTCTCTCTCTCTCTCTCTCTCTCCCCCTCTCTCAATTCAATTGAAGTCAAGTCAAAGGAGCTTTATTGCCACGAGAAAACATACATTTACATTGCTACAGCAAATGTCAAATGAAAACGATCAAAACTGAGAAATTATGTACAATTAAAAGGGAACAAAGACTTAGTCACATTGCAACTTGAACAAAACCCTGGAAATGTTCACTTGCTGTTAGGAATAATGATATACTGTCTCTCTCTGTCACTCTCTGCCACCGCAGATCTAACTAGAAACGCAGATCTAACTAGGTCTCCACCAGGATAATAGCGTTTGTGATGTTTGGACAAAATGCGTAGGAGTAATATAACATGTGTTTTGCAACGATAATCTGTGGTCTGGTGGTTGTATATATCAGGGCAATACAAATCACAGTGTATTCAAAATGTTTAGTAGTGTGCATACAAAGTTGTACACAGAGCGGTGCAGTTATAGTTGAAAACAGAAATTGGTTACCATGAGGCTGATTTTTAAGTGGCAATTCTTCCTCGGCCTAGTGGGATATAATTTCACGGAGATGGCATGCTGTGTTCATGATGTGAGGCATTTTGTTCAAAATGGACCAATCATGCAAATTTTGGAAGGCAATCTTATAGCCAATTCCGGAAAGCGGACAGATCGTGTTGATCACATGACTATGGAGATATAGTGTATACCAATTTGCATGATGTATGGATATAATGTATACAAGTAATCTACAGAAATGTGTTTTGGCAAAATGGGCCTCATGGTGGCAGGCCGTTGTGGAAAAATTGGTGGAGAGGTTCGTTGTTGGCATCCAGGGAGTGTGTGTGCACAGTTTGGCATCGACCGGGCCAACGGTGCCAGAGTACACACACACATACAGTACACACACGGACGGAGTGCAAAACATACTCTCTCCCCATGCCTTCGGCCTGGTGGAGACAATAACCATGGTTGGTTCCACTCTCGGACTGATTGATCCGATTTCTCACAGTATATATATATTGTGTGTGTGTGTGTGTGTGTGTGTGTGTGTGTGTGTGTGTGTGTGTGTGTGTGTGTGTGTGTGTGTGGTATTTTCTCATTCAAGATGAGCTATCGATGGAGGAGATGGGGCAGGGAGCGCAGCTGAGGGCTGGAGAATGCATCATTATCGTGGTGGTTCTGGTCATGTGGGCAGGTATGCTGCTGTTCCTCATCAATCCCAAAGCATCAGTAAATGGTAAAGTCAATGGTGCATTGATCTAGCGTCTTTTATCCAAGGCGCTTCACAGAGATTGTGCATTACATTCACACGTTCACACACCGATGCCGGAGGAAACCATGCAATGATGCAAGGCACCAACCTGCACATCGGGAGAAATTAGGGGTTCGGAGTCTTGCTCAAGGACACTTCGACGCTAACTCTGGGGGAGCCCGGGTTTGAACTGGGAACCCTGTGGTTCCTATCCGGTCACTCTGCCCCTGAGCCACTGCTGCCCCATGTGATAAGAAGTATGTGCATAATTCTGGACCTGACTTAATGTCTAACTTAATTCTGGACCTGACTTAATGTCTAACTTAATTCTGGACCTGACTTAATGTCTAACTTAATTCTGGACCTGACTTAATGTTATTATTAGACAATCATAATGTTAATTCCAACATATAATTAAATAGGAATTGACATTAGAAAAAAAAAACATTAAACATTAACATTAAACATTTCCCAACCGTGTGGGGAGGAGGGACTTCGCTGAAAACATGGCCAGCGTCACAGTTGCTGTCGAATTATGCCGTGTGACAAAAAAGCGACGTCAGAACGACAAAAAATGTGTCACCTCTGCCTTTGACCTTTCTTTGCAGAGGACGTCGCGTACCTGAACAATGAAAGGTCACTGTCGCCTTCGTAAAATGTTGCGTACTGTGCTCTGATTGGTTGGAAAGACAAAATACTTATACTTATATCGTGGTGATGCACGAGACTACCTTTCACACATGCGTCATTCGACACTTATCACGGCAAGCATAGACTGACCTTTACATTCTGTGAACCGTTAAAAGTCGCTGTTTTCATCAGCTCTGTGTTGTGGCTCCTTTACACCCAGATAAACTCTCTTCCGGGTTTCCATGGCAACCATGTCTGGCACAAAACCAGCGTAGGATTACAGCATATTCATTTTAATGCATTCCACACTATTCCACACGCCTCAGCACATACAGGGAATGCAACTATAACGCAAACACAAAACCGTAAAACTTCATAGCACAGCCTCTGCACAAAATATACTACACGGTAAAATCCTTAGCGTATATGTAGTCTATGTAGCATGATGAAATATCCATAATTTACAACAATCTGACACACAGTCTTAATTGACTGTTTGGCCAGTGATGCATATACGCACATCGCCACCTCTGGATCTTAAAATGCAACAACAAGCATCTGTGGAATTTACCACTTTGTGCGCCTGGAACTGACTGCTTCAAACTCGGCTCCATTAGTGGGGCATACGTGAGCGGAAATATGCCGCCTCCTTTGTGCAACCCTCAGCGGTGCTTTTCACACACACAGAGGGAGTTATAAATTCCGTTGCTAACCCAATTCCGCCCATTGTAATGAGACGCGAATACGGCCCAGTTTAGAACATTGATGGGATTCACTGGGGGGAGTGCAGAGCCCCGGTTTTTACCTCGCCAATTACCAGAGAACCCACCCCCCTTGGGAGAGCTCAAGAGAGACACAGAGAGAGAAATAGAGGGGTGGGGGAGAGAGAGAGAGGGAGAGAGAAAGAGAGCGAAATGGAAGGGAGAGAAAGTGCGAGAGAAAAAAATATAGAGAAAGAAGAAAAAAAGAGAGAAAGAGACAAAGGGAATGAAAGGAAAATCTTGGTGGTGATGAGCAAAACAACGCTGTTGGAGAGGTGATGGAGAGAAGGAAAGAGAGAGAGTGGGAGACGGAGAGGAGAAAACAGGAGGGAAGAGAGAAGGAGAGAGAGAGAGTGGGAGACGGAGAAAACGGGAGGGAAAACATTTTAAACACAGCCGATGAGGAAAAACAAAAGAGCAGAATGGAGGTGGAGAGATTGTAACTTTAATTGGACCTGCAGGGCACGCCACGCCACGGCCATCTCTGTGATCATATTTCCCATCATGCCTTTCATTGCTTTTCAATGATGAGATGTGCAGCCGTGGAGGCTGACATAAGCAGAACACACAGGACCGCCTCAAACCACCGGTTGGCCCGCTTCTCTTCCTCAAACACGCACGCACACGTGCACGCACGCACGCACGCACGCACGCACCGTCATCATCATCATCGGCGATCACTCGGCGTCGACTCGAGTATGATGGTCCTCCTGGGGGGTCCTTTTTGTAGGAACCACACGCTTTTGTGCACTGTGGAACACACACACACACAGTCATGCTCTATATGTCTATTAATCCCACTGTCTTTTCCTGCTTATTGTCTCCATCTCTCTCGCTAAAGCTCTCCTTAAAGTCAATGTCATGTCTCCCTCTTGAGATGAGATCTCAGACGAGTTGAGACGAGACAAGACGAGATGAGACACTCCGAGCATGCGCCCTCTTTTCCTACATATCTCTCTCTCTCTCTCTCTCTCTCTCTGTCTCTCTCTCTCTGTCTCTCTGTCTCTCTGTCTCTCTCTCCCTCTGTCTGTCTGACTGTCTCTGTCTCTCAGGTGTGATCGTTTTGTTCTGCCGTCAGTATGACATCATCAAAGACAACGAGCCCAACACCAAAGCCAAGCCCTCCTCAGAGTGCAGTACTCCAGAGCACCCCCGGGGGGGGCTACTGCGCAGCAATGTCTAAGACCAGCCCTGCATAGCCTTTTGCAATAACCTTCACTTAAGACCCCAGGGCAGGTGAGAATGTACTAGCTTCATAATAACAACTATATTTAGATATAGCTCTTTAGTTAAACATGGAGTCCACCCTTAAACATGATCATTAGGTAATTATTATTATATAAGGAGGAAGATTAAAAAAAAGTGATCTCCTGTGCAACTCACTTGCATACACGTGTCTAATGTCTATGTTTTAGATCCTGAGAACAACAGAAAGCCATTCTTAGAAACCCATCGACGGACTGATGAGCGGAACAACCATCGCAGATCCTCTGCTCCAAAACAACGAAGAACTGTTTCAAAAACGGCACATCTACAATCATTTCCGGACTTGCGAAATCACAGCCTCAAAGGCGAAGCAATACCGCGGAGGACAAACGTAGATTCTGTTTTTATTGAGACCAAAATTAAACTGAGAAAACCAAACTGTGGTGGCCCTTTGAAGCCCCTTTCAGAATGAAGACACAAGGGGCATCCCATGTTCAAGCTGCATCATGAAAGACATATAAATAAATGGAAGGCGCGCTGCTCAAAGAGGGAGAGACTTTCCTTCTCAGCAAAAACTAACTCAATTCAAATGTGATCTTGCCAAAACCTTGGGACGGTTCGATGGAAACGGATGTCATATATAGAGCAATGTCTTCCCCTATATTGGGAAGAGTTTATGTCAGTGGCCAGTGAGGTTTAGCTGAAGCAGTATAAGCTCCAGCAGGTTCCTGGTCCTGCTCTCCCAACAGCACACAGCAGAACACATGAGAGAACCCAAAGCCTACAATTTGACTCTCGTATAATGGGTAAATAATGTTAAAAAGGAACAGCTCCCACTGAGACTACTGGGTAATGTCTAATTGTCTATCTCTCTCCCTTCTCTCATTATATCCTCTGGCTCGGAATCATTTAGTTAGGAACTCATTTCTCTCTCTCTCCTGCTCTCCTTTGCCCCTTGTGGTCTCTCTTTATCCAGACTCCATTGTTTCTTCCATCTCACTTTCCATCTCTCCACCTCACTTTCCCAGTCTCTGTCTCTAATAAGCACATAGCTGTACCGTTGGTGACGGTGATAGCTTGTCTTCAAAAACCCAATTTAAACTCAAGCACCAAGGGAACCGTTTGGCCCAGAAAAAGAGTATAAAACAGTCTGGTTCCCGCCTTCTGTCTCGCTCTCTCTCCTCTCTTTCTTGTCCTGTCTGCCACCAGCTAAATGATTGTCATGTTTTTGCCTCCCCTCTCTGGGCTTGGATGGCACATTAATGTCCCTGTCACTTTTGTGCGAGTCGATCCATCCTCGGGGATAAAAACTGACAAGATTTTTACTGCGCCCTGTATTGTCCTGTGAGCCAATAAACACTGTCTGAATCCAAGCATGATCCTGACGAAGGCCACGTTTTGGGGGCTCACAATCCTTCATCACAGGGCTGACTCACCCCCTGTTTTGTCCCAACCCCAAAAGTTTTTTCAGCTAGAGGGCATCTCTCTCTAACTTCATAGCATGAAAGGGTCTTGGCTTGTTGTTCATATTCCCCATATTCATATTCAGTAACATCCGTGGTCTGGAATCGGCAGTCAGATGTGCATGCAATTTTGGATGGAGATATGTGTTTGTTCCCAGTAGACACTGTGGCATGGCGTACGTGCATGCGCGTGTGATTTCCATCTGGAGTTGGCTGATTGATGTTGAGGGAAGGCAGACTGTGGAACTTTAGCTGAGAGGCTGAATCCTCGTGCAAAATGTGAGCTCTCAGTCGCAGTCAGTGATGTGGCGTTTGTTGAAACAACAGAATCAACTATAAATCAACTATAGGTGCTCAGTGGAGGTGCAAAAAGTTAAAAAGGTACGGATGGTGCTTCAAAGATCAAAGGGACTATAATGCAGAAGAAAGAGTCAATCCGAGCACTCAAACAAGTTTAAAAAAGAGGAGAGGGCGGATATGAAATCAAGGTACTTTATTAAAGTTTAAAATGTTTCGACTCAAACGAGTCTTCATCAGGGCATGCATAGTATGCATAGTCTTCTTGCCAGTGTTCTTGCCAGTGTTTTAGGACTGAGCTCATTCATTTGGGATAATAGAGAGTGGCAAATCGAGTGGCAAAGTGAGTTCAACGTTGTTTAATGCAATCAGATAGGACTTTTCTGTTTGGATGTACAGTTGGAGGCCATCGATATTATCCTTTTCTTTTTGCTGAGGTTTGCGTGATCTGCGCAAAAGGACAGTTAACCCATTTTGGGCGGGAACCCCTTTTGGTGTTTTAAACATTGTTATAATTTAGCTATTGAAAAATAGCAGATCTACAAGCTCATAGCGCGCCACCGAGTGGCGCGCTACGAGCTTGTAGGCCTGCTATTTTTTTTTAAATCGTGAAAATATTTATTTCAGAAAACTGGAGGATTTAGAAGGATTTTGTAAAATTTTGAGGTCAGGCCTAAATGGGTCAAATGATAAGGGACAATATCGGTGGCACCCAACTGTATGGGCTGTCAAGGCCAGGAAGTAGTTTGTTGCCACTCGGTTAAAGGCGGGTATGATGATGATGTCACGTGCATACCCTCTATTTGACTAAATACACTGTATGTCTCCAGTGGGTCTGCAATTCAATTATTATGCCAGTCCAGAGGAAGCTAGCAGAGTTATGGATGGGGAATGGTTTCCTGATGCAGTGTTGCACCTTGCAGTTTTCCCGCTCGGACTTCCTTGCCAATCGCAACGCCGCTATTCCATAGTTCAATAAGATCCAGTGTCAGGAGAGACTGTTCCTAATCTCCTCCATGCATCATCTATCCTTCTCACGGATGCAGTAGACCTGGCGTCTATACGTCTCGTCATCTAACGCTCAGATCACCCTCTTTTCCTCCTCCCTCCGTACTCTGACACGAATATCCGCCGGGCTCCCTCACAGTCATGTATAATATGTCCCCTGTATTCCCATCTCTTCGTCCCCCGTCCTTATCGGCAGGCCTCTCCCTTCCGTCAGGCAGCATTTGCAGACTCCTATACCCTTTCTCTCTGTCACCCGATATCCACTGTCAGTTCCTTTGCCTTCTCCTCCGCCTTTTGCACGTCGACTTTCCCCTCACACTCTTTCATCCAGGGCTGCAGCCCCCCCTGCCTATCCGTCGTCACTCGCCAACTCATTTATCACACCCCATCAACCCCCCCCCCCCCCCCCCCCCCCCGGGGTCTGTCTGGCTGGGCAGGCTGCATTTCTCCACTCTTAATGATGCTAATTAAGCTGTTCTGGGAGCAGAGAGACGGAGCAGAGCGACGGAGCAGGCTGGCGGCGGGCAGGCCGCGCAGGATGAGGAACGCCTGAACGAGCTGCTGTGGACAAGACGGGAGAGGAGAGCGTGAGTGGACAAAGGCAAAACGGTTAGAGAGATGATACGTATAGCGATATGCTCCACAGGAGGTGGGGTTTTATACCGAGGACGAGGAAGCCAGTATATGTGTGATCGATGGATGAAGACGCAGGTGGTGCCGATCATGGGTCTGTCGGAGGTGTTGTTAAAAAAAATGAGACCTGGCTGTCGGGGGAGAAGAGCCGAAACTGGCTTCTCGGGGAAAAGAAAATACAGACTTTGTTGTGAAAATGTCCCTGTAGTCCTGAGCTCCTCGACTAACTCTTAGTCGTGCAGAAAACACACGTGCGCTCGCACGCGCGTGCACACACACACGCACACGCACACGCACACGCACACACACACACACACACACACACACACGCACACACACACACACACACACACACACACACACACACACACATATCTTGCCAGTACTTAGTTGCTTCTTGATGTGGGCAGAGGGAACAGGTGTATTATGAAGCGGCTTAGAGAGCACAGTCCTCAGTCAGCAAAACCCTGTTGTATTTCTAAATCCCCACCATGAATCCTGACTCGCTGTCATCTCTCGTCTCCTTTGATCACGTGGAACTTGGAAGAGAGCTGGATGTGGCCCAAATGGCTACGCTGTCGTCATTCCCGGGAAAGACATGCGTAGTGCGTACACGCCTACACACACAGACACACACACGGGCACACCGACACGCACATGCACTGACATGTGAGACACGCACTGCATGCACAGCACACATACGATACGAATGCTTGTGCATATTGGGCTTGCACGCAAACATGCAGATGCACACGCACGCATGCACGCACGCACACACGCACACACACACGCACGCACGCACGCACGCACGCACGCACGCACGCACGCACGCACGCACACATCTGAATACATTTTCTCCCACTTCTTTGATCCCTCTTTCTCTCTGTCACACACGTGTGCACACAAACACACATGCACTTTGCACACACACACACACACACACACACACACACACACACACACACACACACACACACACACACACGCACACACACACACGCCGATTCCCTGAATCCGTTGTGTTAAAATGGCTCTGATCCAAACAGGAGCCGACAACACGAGGAGGCAGCAGAAGGCAGATTGGGTCCAGACAGCTCTGTCTCTGTGTCTCTCTCCGCCTGCACGAGGCCAGTCAGCAGCTGCTCAAGGTGAACGTCTAATGAGGCATGTGTGGATAGGCCTACTGAGTGGGCAGCCCACCGTCCGCAGCCCGCACGGACTGAGAGAGAGACAGAGAGAGTTTGAGAGAGAGAGAGAGCATCCCAAGGAATTGAATTCATTAAAGGACCACTTCACCACTTTTCAACCTATCTTCATATAATAGGTCCTCACTAATAATCATGAAAAAATGGCACCATTTTTTTCTACTCGGTCTGTGTCTCATAGGACGGCTGTGGGCAGTTTAGAAACCGTCTTCCAGTGACATCATCATGAGGGAGATGTTTTTTTAAACAAGATTTTTTTACAAAAAATATTTCGATTTTCATTATCGTGAGAGCGATGGCTTCCATTTTCGCATTGCAACTTTTCAGGACTAGAAAGCCTGCAGTTTCTATTAGCTTGTATTCCCCATCGATGATGTCACTGGAAGACGGTTTCTGAACTGCCCACAGCCCTCCTATGAGACACAGACCGAGTAGAAAAAAATTGCGCCATTTTTTCATGATTATTAGTGAGGACCTATTATATGAAGAGTGGTTGAAAAGTGGTGAAATGGTCCTTTAATACATAAATGTCGAGGAAACACACAAACTCAATATAACATTGCTTCCATTGGATAATAACATATATCGTAGTGCCAAAACAATCCAAGTCAAAGGCTATTATGCATAATGTTGTATATACTCTTTCTCCAAAGAGGCCATATTTCGAGGGACGTAAGAGGTTATGGAGACTCATGGAGGTGGTATCATAATGTGGTGTATGGATGACCCTAAAGCCTGATTCATACTTCTTTGTATATGGTGCGCCGTGCACCGCAAATAGCCAATCTACAAGCTTAACTCATTGTGAGCTTGTGGATGAGCTGCTTTCGGCACACGACAACATCGTACAACGGGGTATGGGTTAAGCATAATTATACCTTTGTGTCGTGTTTCTCGAGGATGCTACACCTTGCCATGATGAGCCTCCCAGTAGCCCCAGCCTTATAACCCTCTCAAACTTTAATTAATGCGTATACCGAATCATCCAATGACCCTCCAGATATAAGGCTCTTTGATCAGATTAAGGACATGTTATTCCCAGTGTTTTTTTGTTTTGTTTGTTTGTTTGTTTTTTTGTTTGTTTTTTGCCTGTTGTAGACCGATTTGTATTCAAATATTATTATGCTGAATGGATTTTATGAGCCCTGATTAATCACGTCGAGGTCCTGTGCATACTCCTACTAGGGCCGTTTAACTTACAATATATATTTGTACTTAACCAAGTACGCATGGATTTACGAGGAAAATAAGTCTGTTTTATGTATGTGACCATCACGTGTGTGTTGAAACATTTTGATGTTCGTTATGACGAAACTCATGAGGGCTAGCATGACTCTGCTAATTGTTCACACCCAAGGTATATACTATTTCTATGGAAATATAAATGTCTACTTATTATTAACAATAAAATACCTGCTATTTTCAAAGTACTGTCTATGTACGCTTACTTTTATATGTGCCGTTAAAAGTTACAGTCAAAAACTAGTCAGTTACGGGTGACTAATTTATTACTTGCATGTATGTAATCCTTGACCGATTACTTCTGATCTGATTAAAGTAGGCTACTGAAAGTAGGCTAATCAGAAAAATATCTTTATTTGGTTACCATTTAAAATGACAAATGATCTGTTACCAATTCCAGTATTGAATGAAACCTTCAAATCTGCTTATATCAATACACACTGACACTTGACACAAGCATGTTTGTAAATTAAGTCATCACTGGTGTCCGTGTGGGACTTGGGTAAAGTTCCTGCCCACCGCTGGGGAGACTATAGAGCGTCGCAGTCCCGCCCCCTACCATGGACCAGGAAATGAATCCCAATGCATTTTTCCCATAGACATTTCTTAAAGTATTTATTTAAAGACGGTTACGCCGCGGACAAAGCCAACTCGAGTCGTGACAACTCATGACAACACAAACAATATTTTGGACCAAACAAATAATTACAAAGAAGAAAAACAACAAAAAAAGTGTTTTAACCTGCCGTTTTCTTCTTCTTTCTAATTATTTGTTCGGCCCAAAAAATTGTGTTTGTTGTCATGATTTGTCACGACTCGAGTTGGCTTTGTCCGCGGCGTAAACGTCTTTAAATAAATACTTTCTGAAATGTCTATGAGGAAAATGAACGGAGAATCATTTCCTGGTCCAGGGTAGGGGGCGGGACTGCGACGCTCTATAGGGGTTTGCTATTCGCTATTTTAGAACGTTTTTGAAGATGTTTGAGAACAAATGTCCACCTTATGACAAGCCAAGAATTGGGACACCAGGTTGAATGTGGCTAATTTCGATTCTTTTACACTCACTCATGTGCTCTCTATTGTTCTCCCAGTCCACCGCCCTGTGCAAGACCTGCTCTCCATAGTCTGCTCAGAACTTGAATAAAGTTCAGATCCCCTCAGACTTTCCCAAATGCTAATAAACTGCAAAAGAAGAATCAGCTTTGTCACTCCCTGCCCATGCCAATGCTCAATGCCAATGTGCAATTTCAGATTGATTGACCACTGGAAAAGTGGAAAAGAATCTGCCATGCCACTAAGTGCCTACGCCAACGCCCATGTGCAATATCAGATTGATTGCCCCCAACCACATCAAGGAGAAAGATGGATGCAGACAGAAATATATTTCTCCATTTTATAGCAAAAGGATGCTATACCCTACGAGGGTGACACATTGGCCATGACAAGGTGCGGTTATGATGGATGAAGCCCGGGCCTTCAAACTTATGGCTGCTTTATGAGGCCATGGTGCATCAATATAAGACGTCCTCCCAGAGCACCTTGTGGAACCAAAAACATAAATTATGTTAGAGAGAGAGAGAGAGAGAGAGAGAGAGAGAGAGAGTGCAACACTGCAGGTGTTTAGCCACACACTGGAAGAACCATTTACATAAACAAACAGAGACAAGCACAACCACTAAATAATGGATTTTTCATAATGGCAATTTTTGCTCCATAACAAATGGGGTAAACAATGGGGGAATGTGATGAGTCAGCATTTTGGACATGCAGTAGCTTAATGAAGCGGCTGGTATCATTCTGGGATGATACCAGCCTGGCACGCACGCACGCACGCACGCACGCGCACAGGCACACAGGCACACAGGCACACACACACACACACACACACACACACACACAGTCACACACAGTTACACAGTCACACACACACACACACACACACACACACACACACAGTCACACACAGTTACACAGTCACACACACGCACGCACAGGCACACACACACACACACACACACAGTCACACACACACACACACACACACACACACACACACACACACACACACACACACACACACACACACACACACACACACACACACACACGCAGTAATTCAGTCAGGACAACTCAAGAATGGATGGAATATATATTTATTGAATATAAAATGAGCAATATATTTATTATGCTTTGGCGATGAATTGGATCTGCTTTTTAGGTGCTCAGATCAAGCGCATCAGGCCCAACCATAGGGACTCCGAATCCCCCGTACCTAAACAGCAGATCCAAAAACGACAGGTGGTAGCTGGGGTGGAGGAGGGTGAGCAGCGAAAGTTAAAGCAGACAGCAGCGCAGCGGTATCGGTGTGCAGCAGCAAACAAGCGAGCAGATTGAGCAGTGCAAACTTCCAGTTTAAATAGCCGATATGATGATGGAATGAGTGTGTGTGATTGGATGAAGTGAATCATGTGAATGATAGCGTGATGCTGAGGCGGCCCAATGTGCGGCCGGCAGCAACTGCACTGAGTTTCCTGACTGAACTTGCTCTGCACATGTCTGTGACGGGCGCGCTGCTCATTTGTTTTTTGGTGTGTCATTCATTCACTCACTCACTCACTCACTCACTCACTCACTCACTCATTCATTCATTGTATCTCTCTCCCTCCCTCTCTCACACACACACACACACACACACACACACCGCACCGGAGTGACCTTTTTACGCTAATGGGGCCGTGAGCGTGTGTGTCCTGTGTCCACTCACTCTGTCCTTCAAATCCTTTTGTCCCCTCTTGAGAAAACGACGTTCAACTGCAAATCTGTTTTTATTGGCGTGCAACACAGCTGTACGATGAAGTACAAATGAGGCCTGGCAGTCGCCTGCGTCTCTGAAAGCTCATTCAATAGATCGGTCGGACGTTTCCAGACTGTGAACAATACAAAATCAATGTCACTCCATTTCCTCCATCCGGCTGCTCCGTTCCATTATGGATGATGGGTAGGATTAATCCATTCAGTACGGGAACCCCTTTTGGTGTTTTAAGCATTATGTTATACTTTAGCTATTGAAAAATAGCAGATCTACAAGCTCATAGCGCGGCACCGAGTGCCGCGCTACGAGCTTGTAGGTCTGCTATTCTTAATAAATTGTGAAAATGTGGCGACAGTGGCGCAAATCTTTTATGTTTTTAACTCAAATCTTTGCTTCTGTGAGGGCCTTGGAACAACATATTTTCAGATGGGGGTCGGCGGGCAATTACATAAATTCTTGGGGGTCCTTGACATGAAAATGTTTGAGAACGTCTGACAGAAACATGGGGTTTTTCAGAAAACTGTCAGGATTTAGAAGACATTTGTAGAATCGTTCCCAGGTCAAAATGGGATAAGCATAACCTTATTAGATATGAATGAATTGTCCGGAACCACTGAGGAACTATTTTGTTCAAAAATTAAGTGATATGGATTTGTTTGTTTATATGTGCATTCGCATGGGGAGCCACTTATATTGTAGCCTATTGCTTGAAACCACCATGCATATGGGCTAGCTCACAAGCTGTGCGCTGTGAGCTTGTATTCACTATTTTCAGTGCGCAACAATTGCTATAAACCAGGCTTTTTAAAAGGTTGGAAATGGCATTTGAATAATGTAGGTCCTAAATAAAATGTCCTCACAAATATAGCAAAGCCAACAGTGTGCAAGTGTGCATGCAATGTAAATACTGTGTATACTAGTGTATAACCTACAGTATACTGCCATCAACGGTTTAATATTTACCCATGTGACATTGCTGCAGAGTGGTCAAAATCAAACAGAAGCTCTTTTATCCATCATGTCACGTGACACATCTGCTGCAATGTTCCAATGCGGAAGGCTTTCTCTCGTGGGTTTCTGGCCATGTTTTATATATTCTGCAATATTTTTGTACACCCACATAATGTAACTAAAAAAAGACACAGAAAAAATAGTCCTCATATTTTGGTACTCTGGGCTGGATTATTGCAAGTCCTTCTTATCTCGAAAGACTCTTCAGCTGTATCCAGAATGCCGCTGATGTGCACATACTGACGAGAACTACCAAAAGAGATCATATTATTACCTTCTCTGCAAGTCTGGCTCTCTGTAAAAGTCCAGAATATAATTTAAAATCCTCCTCCTCCACAACAAAGCCTTGGTCAGGCAGCATCCTATCTTAAAAAAATAAAAAAATAAAGTCATAGTCGTGTTCTATTCTGCCCTACTAGAGCTCTGCGCTCCCGGAATGCAGGTCTACTTGGAAGTATATAAAAGTACAATGGGAGCCTTCAACAAAAAGGCTTCTCTCCTGTCAAACTATCTCCCAGTTTTGGTCCAGGATTCGTGGACAGAGTGAAGAATAGAGAGCAGCATTGTAACAGATCCACAGAACCACTTTCAACCTGGCATTTCGATCTTGGCCATGTCATATTATTTAGGCTGGGTAAAGCAAACAAAAGTACTATATAATTTTTCTCCCTTGAAAATAGCAGATCTATAAGCGTGTTGCACGTTGTGAGGTTGTATATTGGCTATTTTTGCCATGAGATATACAAAGCTGTAAGTGTTGAATTGACACGCAAGACGCAAGTGTTTAATTTACACTTGATTGTAGTGTAGTGCATTCAAAGGAATGCCCGGCCACTTCCAGTGTCAGTAAGCCTCATTATTAAGCTTTAGATCTGACACATTCTACAGAAACTGGCAACTCTCAACTCTGGGCACTGATGTAACATCATGTACTGCATATTTCCCTTTGATCCATTCAAGGCTCATTTGACCTTGGTTTAGTTGAAACTCGCTTGAAGTATTTAGCTCACACTGCTATAGCTTTGTAGCGCACTTCTGTGCAGGTGTGTGTGTGTGTGTGTGTGTGTGTGTGTGTGTGTGTGTGTGCATGCATGCTTGCTTTCATAATTACAGACACACAGCTTGTTAAACAAGCATGCATGTCCAAATTAACTCAGCTATGCCAGCTGAGTTAATTTGGACATGCATGCCCAGGCGGTGGCGTAACCGTCCGGGCACCCGACTGGTAATCCAGTCGCAGTGTGCCGCGGGTTCGACTCCCGAGGCCGACACGGCCTTTACTGCATGTCTTCCCCCATCTCTCTCCCGTTTCCTGTCAGCCTACTGTCTGTCCCTTCAAAAACCAATAAAAGGCGTAAGCCGCAAAAAAAATATCTTTAAAAAAAAAAAGATTTGGACATGCATGCTTGTATTTGGAGAGGCAGAGGGGTCAAAAGAGACACGTGACTCTCCTGAGTCCCGTTTTCTTCTCACACACCACAGCGGTTGATAGAACGTGCATGGCTGGCAACGCACGTGTATGTGCCCTGTTGCACCTGAGGGCAGTGGCTTATTTCCCTGTATGCTGTATACCTGTTTACTCCCTCTTAATTTACAAGTTGTAGTTCTTGAAGCTTAGATATATATCTTTATGCCTATGTGTTGTTATCCATCCATCCATAGTGGCCATCTTGGAATTGGAAGGGTCCAGGTTCAACAGCCTCCTACACCTACAGGCTACTTGTTTTGATTTATACTTCATGGAGGGAAGCTCACACTATCCACTGATGCTCGGGGCCATGCACGGGCAACTGGCGGCGGCCCGGGGGCCACATGCGGCCCCCACCCTCACTTAATGTGCCCTCGGGTTAACATCCGAATATCGATATATTATTTATTTCAGCTGTTACAATTCCAAACATGCAAACATGAACCGCTTTGACTAGTATCAAAATGTTAGTCTTTTTTATGTCCAATGTATTTGTATTTAGTTCATAAAGTTAAATAACTAAATGCATTTGATATTAAATTTAAAAAATCAGACCTGTCTGAAGTGAGTGGTGCAACAGCGCCCCATGTTGATACCCTAAACATACATAGGGACGGACATAGGGACGGACGGACATTGCTGGTTCTAGGAGTGGTTGCACCACTCAAAAATACTTTTCAGGATTCCAATTAAAAAACATAGCTTGTAGATCGGCTATTTTTCTACGACAGAAATATGCAATGTGGCCCTCTGGAGTGAGTGTGGAAATATAGTGGCCCTCTCCATCGTCAAAGTTGTCCACCCCTGCTCTGGGCTGTCTGTACAACGCTGTTCAGTGCTTTGCGGTTGAGGGTAGTATATAGTTCCATACCGGGCAGTGTGTATCAATCAGGATGCTCTCAGCAGTGCCTCTGATGCTGCCTGAGGGATATATATATATTAGTGTATGTGTACACACACCCCCTTCCATAGTTATATTGATGTTTATCATCATTAGGCTACCATGCTAGAATGCCCGAGGCATTAACATAACATAAAGAGCCTTAGAACCGCGAACGTGTTCGCTCTGGAACGCTAATGGATGGACAATATATTTCCACAGGAACACTGGAAATGTGTTTAGTTTATCGTTGAATGTTTAATGGACCACAATGGAAACAAGCCATTGGCTTTTTTTTTTATGTCATCCACTTGCCGTGTTTTTACACTCGTTGTACTGCATGTCAATCAATCAATGAGAATTTGAAGCTGCTGTCTGACAGCAGACTCATTGAAGGCAATGGGATCCAGCCTCCATGCAGCTCCTCTCTTCCTGTAGTCCACGATCAGCTCCTTGGTCTTGTCGACATTGAGAGAGATATTCACTATAATATAGTATTGTAATGGAACTCCATTCAGAGAGCTTGTTATGTTCTGTATCCGGCCAGGACCTTTTAGACATACCCATAATTAATCCATCCATCCATCCATCCATCCATCCATCCATCCATCCAGCCATCCATCCAGCCATCTTCAAACGCTTATCCGCAGTCGGGTCGCGGGGGCAACAGCTCCACCAGAGAGCTGCAGACTTTCCTCTCCAGAGCAACATTAGTAACTTCCTCCTGGGGATCTCGAGGTGTTCCAGTGAGTCGATGTAATCCCTCCAACTGCGCTTTGGTCTGCCCCGGGGTCTCCTCCCAGTGGGACATGGCTCGAGGATCATGACCCACACTTCATGACCATAGGTGAGAGTAGGAACAAAGATTGCTCGGTAGACAGAGAGCTTTGCCTTCTGGCTCTGAGCTCTCTTTTCATCACAACAGTGAGGTACAGCGACTGAAATACCGTCCCTGCTGCTCCGATTCTCCAGCTGATCTCCTGCTCCGTCCTCCCCTCACTCGTGAATAAGAGCCTGAGATACTTAAGGGGCATTCCACTCATTTTCAACATTTTACTATGTCATTAATATACCTTAGAAGTCCCCCCATTCTGTGTTTCCTAGAACTGTAGGTCTGAAAAAAATCATTAACATGGTGAAACACATCTTGATGACATCATAATTGCAGTTCTAGGAAACACAGAATGGGGGGGACTTTTTTTTATTATTTCCACACAACAGTTCTAAGGTATATTAATGACATAGTAAAATGTTGAAAATGAGTGGAATGCCCCTTTAAACTCCTTCACCTGGGGTAATGTCCTCTGCATTTAACCCGTCCTAACCATTAAGCGCAGTGGGTTGCCATGCCTTTTGACATGCATAGGATGTCTCTCGGGACTGCATAAAGAAAGGCCTAAGGCTGAGCTCACACCTTTCATGCAATTCTCTGTGCTCGTTGGGTGTTGTGTCATGGCCGCCCAGCGGCCCAATGCATTTCCAATGGAGGTCACATGGTTTGACCCAACATTGTGTTGTGTGAGGGGGAGGGGCGCAGTCGTGCGCCCCTCCCCCTCACACAACACAATGTTGGGTCAAACCATGTGACCTCCATTGGAAATACATTGGGCGGCCATGACACTACCCAACGAGCATCCAACGAGCACGAGAATTGCATTAAAGGTGTGAGCTCAGCCTTAGGCTGAGCTCACACCTTTCATGCAATTCTCTGTGCTCGTTGGGTGTTGTGTCATGGCCGCCCAGCGGCCCAATGCATTTCCAATGGAGGTCACATGGTTTGACCCAACATTGTGTTGTGTTAGGGGGAGGGGCGCAGTCGTCCGCCCCTCCCCCTCACACAACACAATGTTGGGTCAAACCATGTGACCTCCATTGGAAATACATTGGGCGGCCATGACACAACACAACAAGCATCCAACGAGCATCCAACGAGCAGAGAATTGCATGAAAGGTGTGAGCTCAGCCTTAGGCCTCACTCAGACCTTTGCAGCATTGCTGCATGCTTGTTGTATGAATGCTGTGAGTGTCATGGCCGCCCCAATGCATTTCCAATGGAAGTCACATGGTTTGAGGACTACATTTTTGACTACAAGCTGTTGTATGGCTTTCGGCTGTGTTTCGACTGCGCCCCTCCCCCTCATACAACACAAGTGTTGTGTCAGACCATGTGACTCCCATTGGAAATGCATTGGGGCGGCCATGACACTACACAACATTCATCCAACAAGCATACAGCAATGCAGTAAAGGTCTGAGTGAGGCCTAGGGTGCACTCACACGGTTAGGGATTCAAACCCTCCTAGTTCAAACCCAGGACATTGTTGCTGTCAAGAAACAGCTGTTCTTTAAAGCAATATCTTCTTTATCATGGCATTGACTCTATAGGCAGTAGCGTGCTGCCCTCTGCTGTTGAAATATATACTTTGTTGAACAGCCAGAAGTTCATTCAGATACTGGAAAATACAAATAATACCATAAGTTATTAATCTATTCTAGACTATGTCTAGAATGACTATACAGGTAGGTACAGATGAACCACCTAAGCACACTTTGGCTATTTGAAAATAGCTGATGTGCAATGTCAATGCAACACGTTGTGAGCTTGTAGGTCGGTTTATTTTAGCTGCGCAGCACCGTTGTATGCCAAGATATATATGACTGACCAGATGACCTCATCAGAGCCTTTCCTTGTAATAGTCCAGGTACATACTGTATAATATGTAACCCATTACGGTCAGTTCTCTATTTCATATTCAAAATGTATGCAAACTCCTAAAGCTGGAACTGTGGTCGTGTTTTCACTTACATGACCGTGACGCAGGGCAGGCTTACATAAACTTTGAACATGTTTACGAAGGAAGGACTGACCCTATATAGGCCTGTCACCTGTCTGCACCAGGGACTGGGATCCAGACCTGTGTCCACTTGCCATGCAGCTGATAGTGTGGATACCATTGTCTGGAGTGAAATCCAAGTGTACCAAAACACACTCCCCCGGGCCCCTCCCACTCTCCCCTCCCTCGCAAGTGTACTTGGGTATGGAAAAACAATAAAACATACAATTTCATACAATTTGCACAAACATATGCAGACATTTATGGGGTGTGGGTGATGTCTGATTTAAGCAGTCTTAAATTAGGCCTTCAACATCTTAACCACTAGATTAAAGGGATGCGATCTCTCTCTCTCTCTCTCTCTCTCTCTCTCTCTCTCTCTTGACAAACAGACCAATAGCAGATATACAAGGCAAGCTCACAACACAAAGCGATGCAATGCATTGTGATCAGTGGTGGAAAAAGTACTCACTGCAATGCAGAACTATTCCGTTACAAGTAAAAGTCCGGAATTCAAATGTAGGCCTACTTGAGTAGAAAGTACAAAAGTATTGGCATCAAAATGTACTTAAGTAGTAAGTACCAAAAGTAGAAAGTACTCAAGTCATTATGCAGAATGTCTCATTTCAAGTTTTCAAATGTACAAATATCGATCTTGAAAATAGCAGGTCTACAAGATCACAATGCGTCGCATCGCGACACATTGTGAGCTAAAAGTGGAGAGAAAGTAAAAATTGTGGACCTGAAATGTAGTGGAGTAGAAGTAAAAGTATTGTAAATTGGAAATACTCAAGTAAAGTACAAATACCTCACAATTGTACTTAAGTACAGTACTTAAGTAACTATCTACTTAGCTGGGGCCCTATAGCTATAGGATTATACACTTTTACTGAACTTTTTTTTACACTTTTACTCAACTCAAACTTTGAATACAGGCTTTTAGTACGTTGCAACAGAGTATTTAGTTAAGCAAAACAATAACAAAACTCCAACTACTTCTAATTCATTCATCCACCACAAGCGACACCGGCGTACGGCGAAGAATACGTTTGAGTGGCATGTGGTTGTCCCCGCCCACTGCCAGAGGTTCAAATCAGAGGGTTGATCGCCATCAGCAGGCAGCCAGGCAGGCAGCATTCAGTCCACTCTCCAGACAACAACATTCCAGCTTCAGCTGCGAGCACACGGCTTGTTGGGCACCAAACTTTTAGAAAAGAAAACACAACACTGCGATGGACTCCTTGAAGTCGGTTGGAAGAGCTATTATCCGAAGTCCAAGTATCGCCAAACAGACATGGAGTTACGGTCGGCACAGAAGTAAGGCTATTTTTAAAGAAAAGGTTAACTTGTGATTAAAATCGTTTTCCAGTGAAGCTGACTAACACTAAGCTAACAGTTTGGCTTAATTGTTAAAGTTGCTTAACCAACTGATAACCTACTTTTAAGAAGTAAAGACCGATTTGTAGACAGTTTCGCAAAACGTAGCAAACATGCATTTCTATATTTAATATTTTCTTGTAACTGTTGATGTGGCAAGTGCATCCACTTCCCACTTGACTTGCCAACGTTTAAACGTGTCCACTTAAAGTTTAAACGTGTACATACCTATCCGTATGATTCATTAGGCAAGGCAAGTTTATTTGTTATTTCAACAAGGATTCACGAAAGCATTGAAGTTCAGTCACTCACATGATTTTTGAGGGGTCCCGAGATGAAGGTGAAGTGACGATATTTCTGTCAAACAAAATGTAATGCCTCAAGTTCAACTACACTCTCAAGTGCTTAATATCAGGCTGGGGGTTCCCCAGTTCACTTCACATGTGATTTGTGTTTTGGGGTGGAGGATCACCGTCAACACCTCACCGCCCTGTACATTACTCTATTTATTGACAAGGTGGTTGGCAGTGTTGTCAAGTAACTTAAGTAATATATTACTTTCAGTAATATTATTACTTTTTTCCAGTAATATGTAACTTAACTAGTTACTTTCACATTTTGAGTAATAATATTACATTTACTTTCAAATGATTAGTGCTTTTCCCTCCATTTGTCTTGTAAATGTTTTGAGCATTGTTGCTCACACCGAGAGTCCACTGTGACTTTGTTTTCAGCCCCGTAACACTTTAAATCTCACTTGATCTCTGTTTGGGGAGGTCTCTGTCTCTATGAGCGGCATGAGTCTTTACTTGTCTGTAGAACCATAACAACCAGCAGGAATGCTGCAGGTCAGCCAGTGCACTGCATGCTACTGTGCGTTCAAGTTGGCCTCAAGTTGTTGGCTGCAGTTAATTCAACCACTTTAACCCTGTCATTACTATTTTGGCCATGTCATAGGTGATGATACACAAATAAAATTGCAGATCTACAAGCTGTGTGCTTGTGGAAAGGCTATTTATTTGGGGTGTGTGTGTGTGTGTGTGTGTGTGTGTGTGTGTGTGTGTGTGTGTGTGTGTGTGTGTGTGTGTGTGTGTGTGTGTGTGTGTGTGTGTGTGTGTGTGTGGTTAAAGGTCTGAAAGTAATCACTGTTATAAGACAGAGTTTGTTCAGTAATGGGTCTCTCAGTAACTGGCTCTTGAGTAAACAGAAAATACATTTTCATGTCGGGATACAAATTTCATCCGATCAAGAGGGGGAATCCCACAATGGGGTCCAGTTTGTCTGCTAATTTGTTTTTGTTTATTTAATCACCAATTTAACTTGTTTATCCTGTATGAGTTTCTCTCCTGACCTGGTGGAAGAAAAAAGACACTATTATTGTCGTCATTAGACGACAACCTGAACCTATCTCTAACCGCAAGCACGAAAGCAGCACATGTTAGACCACTAGTCCTCTACTGCCATTAATGTGAATCACCTGAATTTTCCCAATGTCGATTCCTGCCGTTGACGTGAATCACATGAATTTGGGGTTTATCCAGAATAGCCTTTTTTTCCCCTACCATAAAGTAGTGTTCCATGTTGCTAGGCAACGCTCGGCTTGGTGTATTTGACTGTAGCACGGTGGCCGCTGCATAGACTGCTGTAATGGGTAATGACCGCTATCTTCAGCAGTGTTTTTCTTGTAATTGCCCCATTATGCCCTAGCAAAAGCCAGTTTATTAAGAGATTTTTAGACACATTTTATGATAAACCAACCGTTTTACCAGCGTCAATCGCTCGGTTCTCACTGAGGGTACAAGGCACGCTGACAGCCCATTTAAACCGGGAAAGCAGCTGTGTGAGTTTAGATTTTTGCGATGGCTGTTCAAAAATATCAGAGATGCAAGCTCACAGCACATCACTTTGTGCCGTGCTGCGAGCTTGTACATCATCTGAACATTTTAAAAAAATGTGTCGAACTGCATTTTTTGAAGGCATTCGTAGAATCGGTCTTAATGGGCTAGCTATGACCCAGTTACTGATCTCCAATCTGGACTGTAATGTATTTGTGCTCCAGGGGCGGCAGTGGATCAGGGGTAGAGCGGCCGCATGGGAATCGCAAGGTTCCCAGTTCGATGCCGGGCTCCATCAGAGTTAGTGTCGAAGTGTCCTTGCCTCCTTGAGCAAGACTCTGAATTGCTCCCGATGAGCAGGTTGGTGCCTTCTGCCTTACATGATTTCCTCTGCCATCGGTGTATGAATGTGTGTGAATGGTTGAATGGAATGTAATGCTCGGTAATGCTCAATCTATGTAAAGCGCTTTGGATAAAGCTCTATATAAATGGCACCATTTACCAGAAGACCTTACTTGCATTATAGAGGGTATGCGCATGCATAAAGTGAATGGCAGATCGAGTGGCAAATCGAGTGGCAAAGTGAGTGACAAAGGGAATTTAATGTTTAAAGTAATTTCGTGCAATCAAGGCTGTCAAGGCCAGAAAGTAGTTTTTGCCACTCAGTAGGCTTTCCCGCATAACTTCCTGGTATGATGATGATGTCACGCGCATACCCTCTATTCCCAGTTATCGGGCAAACACTAACACTCCTTACCAACTGACCCACATCCCTCAGACGGTGACCTCCACACCCAGTCACCTGCTGCTGGCCCACAAGACCCATGGATTAAAGGTCTCAGTCGCCATGAGTCACGACTGTTTTCAGTCCTTTGGATTCCATAGAGTTCAACATGGCTTTCCCTAGAGTGTTTTTATAACCAGCAATACAGGATGCGTGTTCACTTCAGAACCCTAATGGTCTCGGACATTTCATAAAAGCAAAGCCTAAATCCTCAATCTTTCACACAGTCTCTCAAATCACATATTGGGCCTTGTTTTTGCTTTAATCCCCGGGGACCAAGGCTGGACCAAGGATTTGTGTCCTACATTTGACCTACTGGACTAGGAATGTGGACCCTCTACAATATGTCTTGTATTTATTTCTAAAAGAAGGATAAACTGAACAAGTGTTGCTTGTTCATTGTGAAGCACTCAGGGCGCCATGCAGTAGAATTTATACGAGTCTTGTCTGTCTGTAATGAAGACGGGGCACTTCGTTATAGTTTTGAGATTTATATCCCTGTTTTCTTCAATACCTAGAAACTCCATTTCCCGTTTTAGGCTAAAGCCTGATTTATACTTTGTTGTATAATGGAGTATACGTTAAATTAAACATGGAGTTTGATCAAACCAAATTAGAGGAGTGGTTGGGATACTTTAGGCTTAGGGGATCTGAGCCATCTCCTTATCTGTCAAACCTCAGACAGACAGCCTTGTTCACATACTGTATGATTTATTATGAGGACTGCATGTGCATTTTAGTTATGCATAAGAACACAATAATACCACTGTATTTTGTGTTATGCCTTGTTATATCTACTGCAGTTATTGTCAACTGATCTATTTAAATGCAAATGTTAGTATTGTCTTTATTTTTATTTAACCTTTATTTAACCAGTAAAAAACACATTGAGACTGAAGTCTCTTTTACAAGTGTGAACTGGCCAAGACAAGAGGCAAAATAAGTGACACAGCTCTGCCAGTAACAAAACAATACACAACAAAAAAACAGGAATGCTCATAAATACAGTACCCACTACTAAGAAGCTCAAAGGGAGAACAGGAACGTTTAGTAACGCGACCAATAAGGACTAATAAATAAAAACTAAGCATTGCTTAGTAGACTAAAAAGCAAGCAGACATTTGCTATAAGTCAAAGCAGGAGCAGTGTATGGGAAGTGTGCACATGGCAATCCTTTTAAAGCTCACTAGGGGAATCACAGCAGCCAGTTTGAGTCTGGTCTGTAGGTCATTCCAAGACCAGGGTCCGAAATAAGCAATGCTTTTTTTTCCCAGCCTCAGATTTAGTTGGGGGCACGACATAGTAACCAAGCATTTGATCTGAGGTTGAGAGAGTTTTGGACAAGTTCAAATTTAGAACCAATGTAACGTGGGAGATTACCAAGAATGGCTTTATAAATGAGAATATACCAATGTAGCAACCTGCGAGACGTTAAGGAATACCAACCCACTAGGGCGTACAGAGTACAGTGATGAGTCCTATAGGGGGAATTGGTTATGAATTGGTTATGAACTATGAATTCGTTATGACCCTAAATGTCTATCAAGAGTAGTTTAGTCTCCTTTTCTGGCTCATTGATGCCGTGTGCCTTGAATTATTTCTCAGTTTAGGTGCCCATTCAGCCCTACAATCACTGCCAAGTGCCTCTCAAATGTTTGTTTTTAGCGCCGCATCTGCAGAGACTTAACCCTGCAGACCCGTTTTATCACCTGTGTACATATACTCTCACTGTGTACAAGCTCTGCACTATATTTGATCTAGAATCCTTGCATGAACTCGAGATTTCTCTCTTGGGGTTCACTTCTTTTTGACTTTTCACAAAAATTTAAAACTGAACAGCGCATCAAAACATAATACAAAAGAAAATGAAAAAGAATGAATGGTTGGTTGTCAGGAAATATTTCAAATCATTCAAGTCAAACAATTTTTTATTTAGTTGGTACCATGTTGCATACCCAGCTATTTTTATATCCAAAAATAGTTCTACATTAAATAATAATAATGTAACTTTATTTATTGAATCAAGTCAATCAAATGACTAATCCGTATGGTAGAGTATGTTAACCCATTAAAACCAGGAAAGCTTCTTTATAATTTATTTTAATCATGTTATATACACGATAGACATACAGAATTATATGAAATTGTGTGTGAATATTTGGACCATATTGATTTTACCCACTTTTATTATTGTTATACCAAACATGGGATCTCCCTTTCAGGTAGGACGAGGCCAAATGCCCGAAGGGTGCTTTTTTCCTGATGTCAATTGGAATAGTTCTGTGTATCCTTACAGTTGAGTAGAGGCAAAGATTAGTTTAAGAAGCAGGATTTGGCATCCAGTCCCAGTGTGGACCTGTCACAAGCCAACAGTTGGGTTTCCACAGTGATTTAGTGTTTGCTGTGGACACACAAATGCCTGGGACGTGAACTGCCTGTCAGTGGGTCCTTTTGATCAGCATGTTTACCCAGTGTTGTCCCAGCGTGTTGGAGGAAGGGATTTCACACTCCTGTGTGTGTGTGTGTGTGTATGTGTGTGTGTGTGTGGAGTGGATACTCGTCTATCAATGTTTGGATTTGTCTTTGACTGAAAATACTTTTGGAACTTGAATTTGCTCCGTCCTGTGCTTTCTTTTAGATTGATTTGTGATCTAGTACTTGTGGTCTAAATTATATCTTGGTTAATTTATGATTATTAATAGGGGTGTCCCGATCATGTTTTTTTTTGTTGTTTTTGCTCCTGATTCGATTCAGATCATTTGATTTAGAGTATCTGCTCATGATACAATATATATTTTTTTAAATATTGGCACCATTATACAATAAAGCACCAATAAGGCATACATTGGGGTTAACTCTGTCTATGTATTCTCTTGCTCTTTGAACTTATCTAATTTTTGTTTTGTTTTAATACTATAATTATTAATTAATCTCTTGGAAGTCCAGGAGCTGATGGACCTGTTCCAACCAGTTCATCTGGATTGCACTTGGTCTCTCAGGTCACTTGCGTGCACACACACAGCTGTCTCCCTCACGTGTCAGGAGAGCCGACCTTTGAACCTCCGGCCCTTTGTATTTAACTGGGTCAGCAGTGCATGGTACCTGGCTGCATGGCACGTATACCTGCATCTGCATGCCTGTGTTTCACAACCACGTCAAAACAAGGCCACATGTTCCGGTACGGCCGTCCCTGGACCCTGCGTGCAGTAAACGCTTTCAAAGCTGGCGTCTGTCGTGAAACTCTGTAATTGATGAGGTCATATACGAGTGACGAGTCGAGACTTTATTCTAGGGGGTAATGCTTACACTTTAATGTACAACTACATGACATCAATGGGGGAGAAATACAATAGCACTCGGGTCAGTGTACTGGTACGGTAGTTCAGCCAAAGAGCACAGCTCTCATAGTTCTACTAGCTGCTACAAGGTCAAGGACAAGCTGAACCATAACAAGATGGGCTGTGTACCAAAACAATATCTCCTAGACATCTAGGCTCTTTCAAGCTGCCAAATTTCAATGATCATAATTTATTGGCCTGTAACTAAGTGATGGTAAAATATAATGGTTGGATAAGCAGCCATATTAACAATATTGTATAATGGATAATTATTCTGCCCGTCCCTATTTTCTACAATCTCACGAGATGTGTCGTGAGCTTGTAGGTCGGCTATTTTCGCCACGCACCACCGTCGTACAACAAAGTGTAAATCAGGTTTGACCAGAGTCCCCCAGTTGTCTATTACTTCTACATTTTTATCCCTCGATTTTGTAACCCATTTTTTCACCCCTGTGACAATTATCTAATGTGATCCTGGGCTCTCTACACACCCTCCGCCAACCTAGTCCCCATATATGGGGGACATGGGGAGAGCAACGGACTTGAACTCATGCTTCCTTCCTGCCTGAGTGTCCAAGTTGCTCCTTTACACGTGACAGGGGGAGTTTCCCTGGTTGGACGTAGCGCGTGGAAGGAACACGTTATTGCAACCAGTTCCTTTCCCCTCCATCAGTCGCCCCGGCTGGCCAGGGGGAGGCAGTTTGTTTAGAGACCAGGATTACTGCATGTTTTTGTGAGGGTACCTACCCTAGGGGACATGGGGAGAACATGCAAACTCTGCACAGAAAGGCCCTTTCGCCAACCCCGCCTCGGGTATGGGCACTGATGACGCGGAGGAGGAAACACGCCGCCAGCACCCACAGCGCCCCGAGCGGGAATCGAACTCAGGACCTTCTAGCTGTGAGGCGACAGCACTCTGTTGTCTATTACTACAGTCTAGGACTAGGCCGCCTCCTTTGTCCCTCTACACCAAATATATTGGCCAAAAATATAGCTACACGCTCGCATTGGCCATTTTGGGCTGAATATTCCCGACCAGAATACTATTGGGGATGCTATAGGGTTCAAGTGCTTAAGAGGTTTACTGGGCATGTGTGCACGTGAGATGAGATGGCTAACATTATACGTGGTATGCAGTGGCTCCCTCCCAGAAGAGTTAAACTAGGAGCTTTTCTAGGAAACTGAGGTTTTCTGAGCAGTGTTGCCAGATTTAGCAAGAGAAGGAAATGAGCATCTAGGCATATGAAAACTAGCCCAAAAGATCAACCAGGCTACATGAGAACTTTAAACCTACACAATCAGCACAATTAATACAAATCCTGGTTCAGTGGTCACAAAAATACTTTTAGCTCTGGGACATTTTTTGTCCTTGACATGAATGTTTGAGAACCACTGGTTTAAACATTTTGGAAGCAAGCCCAAAATAACCACTATAAACTTAAAAAACAAGCCCAAAAAACCTCGATGTGAGTTGGCGGCCCTCCTCCACATTACTGTGGGAATCTTCTGTGTAAATACACTGGGGGTCAGGGCCAGGCCCTCTCTCCATGCACACTTTGATAAGACACACACACACACACACACACACACACACTCACTCACTCACTCACTCACTCACTCACTCACACTCTCTCTCTCTCTCTCTCTCTCTCTCTCTCTTTGATAATACACCAGGCAGAGGCAGGCTCAGGCAGCAACTGTTACCTCAAGTACTTGTTCTTATGTCTAGGACCTGACCTTTGGCACATTTATGGGTTCATTCCCGATTTTGAAGATATGGCCGCTTTTACTCTGTAAAGCCCCCCCTTCTGTTCCGGACAAAGACCGTGTGACATATTTTTGCTTGCTTACCTCGCTAAGATTACGATATAAGTTGCTGATGATCGCTCGATTCATGTTTTGAACGAGAGCCATGTTGAAGTCAGAAATAGATAATTCAAGCTTTCCCTACAGCTGCAATGTTGGTGATTTTGACGGTGTTTAATATAATTAGAGAGGACTTTTCTGTTTGGATGAATGGGCTCTCTATGGGAAGTGTCACCTAGGTATCACCTTGCTGGCAAGATGGCTGCGGTCTGAATAAAGAGACTGGGAACCTGGGAGACCTCTACCTCCTGCTCGTCAAGATCATTCCCACTTGGCAAGGGTAGATATGGTGTTCATGAGCTTCAGGCAGTACTACTTGTTCACCAGTATTGGTCCTACCCAACACCAGGGTCTTTGATTGATTGAACATTTCATTCATTCACAGATTATAGAATGGTCCAGTTCAAATGGTAGTACAGGTCAATACAAACATTTAAAGACATACAAATATACACTTCTATGATTAAAAAAAGTAAATCATGTAACCGGGTGTCTGCACTGCAGGCTTAGGCAAGTCAGATTGACCTTAAATACCTTTTTATATTCAATATTGTGAGCTTGTAGATCTGTTCAAGCTGTTACTTTGGGCTTGTTTATCTGTAAAGACAGACCGATTAATCGGACTGATTAACTAAGCGGTCTGATTAATCTAAAAACAACTAGAATCGGCCGATACCGATGTGTTTGCCGATTAATCTCCCATCACTAATAAATAAATATATATATATATATATATATATATATATATATAATGTGTGTGTGTGTGTGTGTGTGTATATATGTATATGGTTGAAGAAGGGAAAATGTGTAAAATCTGTTCTGAATTGCAGAGACTTGAGAAGTTCATACTTTTGTCCTGAACACTCCTTCACAACACACTATTATGCCAGAGTCCACACACCCTAGCTCCCAGCTCTCCCCCTTTATTTTTCTTGTTTCATTGGCAAGCTCCAAGTTTTACTCGGAGCGAAAATATTGACTTTACGTCCACCTCTGGCCTAGATGCGCTGTTTTTGCCAAGCCGCGTCAGCATGAACAGCAGCAGAAATTGGCCCGACTAAAAGGCTTAATGTACAGTTGTTTACACTGTAGTTGCCTTCCTGTGTATCTCTCGGCGGGATGGAAATAAACACGCTGTTCCTGGAAAACCAAACAAACAAGCCGGCGTGTTTTTCCTCTCCAGAGCTTCCGGAGAACTGGACGGACACCAGGGAGTCCATCCTGGGGGGCATGACCTTCAACCTGCGTCACCTCGGCATGACCCTAGTGGACCAGCCAAAGGGAGAGGAGCTATCGGCAGCCGCAGTCAAGAGGATCGTGGCCACGGTGAGGTTGGGGTGCTGGTAATACATTTTATATACTAGAGGGAATTGTTAACGGATGAGTTTGGGAAGGGCACAAAGTTAATATTATTAGGCAAGTGGTGTGCAGAGAATTCCATGGGGGGTGTCTGTGTATTCCTGGGACTCGGCATAAATACGTCTCTGTTGCTCTGTGGCACACGCACATTGGTTTTGACATGGCAGCAGCGCCCTGGACGGTGTGTGCACAGTACAGACAAACACTGGCAGGTGTTTACGCAGCCCTATAGGGATTTTAATTGAGGCGCGCGACCCGTCGTGAGACAGTTAATCGAGGCGACATTGACCATAATATTATGGTCAATGTCTGTGTGAAAAGTCGGCGTGATAGAGGGTATGCGTGTGACATCATCATACCCGGAAGTTATGCGGGAATGCAAAAAACTACTTTCTGGCCTTGACAGCCCATACATCCAAACAGAAAAGTCATATTTGATTGCATTAAATTACTTTAAACAATGTTAAATTCACTTTGTCACTCACTTTGCCACTCGATCTGCCATTCACTTTATACATGTGCATAGTGCATACCCTCTATTGGTGCAGCCAGTGAGGAGCTACGACAGTGTTTCTGACAGACAGACATTGAGTGAATTATAGTTTGAGACACACACACACACACAGTATAATATAAATACAAATCTGTTTAATAAAGTAATGTATGTATTAGTAATGTATTCATTAAAATGTCATAGGTTTCTTTTCTTGTTTTTTAATGGTGAAATTAGCCGATCTACCAGCTCAAAGCACGTCACATGTGATGTGTTGTGAGCTTTTTGTTCGGCAGTTTTCACTATTTCTTATTTTAGTATTAAAAAGTAGACTTCTAGATGAATATTGAATATTCAATAAAAAAATCTTAAGTAATCGATAGAATTACCAGCCATGTGAATATGGCTGGTTTGTTGTGCTGACTTGTCTTCTGTCTGATTCCAATGTAGGCCAAAGCAAGTGGCAAGAAACCCCAGAAGGTTTCCCTCCAGGTGTCTCCTCAGGGAATAATGCTACACGACAGACTCACCAACAAGCTGCTAGAAAACATCTCCATATACAGGTGTGTGTGTGTGAGAGAGAGAGAGAGAGAGGAGAGAGAGAGGAGAGAGAGAGAGAGAGAGGAGAGAGAGAGGAGAGAGAGAGAGAGAGAGGAGAGAGAGAGAGA
Organism: Electrona antarctica; assembly: GCF_951216825.1. Lineage (NCBI taxonomy): Eukaryota > Metazoa > Chordata > Actinopteri > Myctophiformes > Myctophidae > Electrona > Electrona antarctica. The sequence continues at coordinate 39,832,258 of NC_136796.1, forward strand.
GAGAGAGAGATGAGAGAGAGAGAGAGGAGAGAGAGAGAGAGAGAGAGAGAGAGAGAGAGAGAGAGAGAGAGAGAGAGAGAGAGAGAGAGAGAGAGAGAGAGAGAGACACACACACCACATTTTGGCAAAGTGATTGTGTCGGTATGCGTCAGTATCTGTCTTCCCTATGTCTTTACAGGCAAAACATTCTCAAAAATAGCCTATGCTTAATAACTGTCTCCACCAGGCAGATTGGGAGAGTATATTTTCGTCAGGGGGGGGTCTCCTGTTCAAATATGATTATTTTGGGGGCGGGGGCTGTCACGGCCTGAAAAGGTTGAGAACCACAGGTTCTAGATCAGTGATTCTCTGTAACACTACAATTTCAAGGACATTTTAACAAAAAAAAAGTAAACATTAAATCTGAGCAGATTGTATTTGCGAATGCACTCTACTCGTAGATCAGGCATACATGGTTAAAACTCAGTTTGATTGTCTGCAGAATATCCTACTGTACGGCCGACAAGCTGCATGACAAGGTGTTTGCCTACATCGCCCAAAACACCTCGAATGGAACACTGGAGTGTCACGCCTACCTGTGCTCGAAAAGGAAAGTGGTGAGTTGACCGAACGGAAAATGACAAACCTTGATTCTTCCATCAATTCTGCTTGCTCTTGCACATGGCTCTGTATATTATATAAGAGTGTCTGTTCACTCTGTTGAACACCAAATTATGCTTGTTGGAATTAGGTGTTGGTGTTGTATGATAAGTTGAGTGGAATCATGAATTATTCTACTGATCCTACAGACGATGGGAAATATCCACCTACCCGATATGCCCAGTGACATCTAAATTAAATTTAGCGGTAGACTAGTGAAGAAAAATGGTCGCAGACAAACCTATGCACATTGCTCCGACAATAAATCATATTGTCTAACGTGGAGTACCCCAAAAGTCTTTGCAATTTGTTCTGTGTAGTGCAGTTATTTTTGAGTGGTGCAGCCACTCGGGTCATTTCTCAACCGTTTCACATGTGGGGCGGGTCGCCGGGACCCCCCTGGGCTCGTTCCTGGGCGTTTGTATGTACAGTACAGCGCACAGTACATTACAGTACAGTAACTATAACACAAAAAGTATAGTTGCACCACTCAGTTTACACGGGTGTGATTTTTAAATCCCCCCCCCCCCCCCCCCCCCCCCCCTGGAAACCCTAGACGGCGGCTACTCCTCTAAGCCCCATCCATCAACTCCCTGTGTTTCTGGACGTCAAGAAGAAGGGAACTTTTCCTCTCATCTTCCCTTCGTCCTCCTCCTGTCCGTTTTCTAGGATAACATTCCAAGACCCCCTCCTCCCCATCTCCCCCATGCCTAATCTGTGCTCCATCGTATGGTGGTGTGTGCCGAACATAGACGATGAAATAGCCCAAGTTCACGACTTGTAAAGTGGCTATTTTCCCACATCCTATCGTGTAAGTAGAAGTATGAATTGGGCTTCCTTCCTCCACCACCCATGGCTTCCTACATGGAGATTAGAGATGGCGTTGACCATGACCTGCTTAGTGGATGTTAATGTCACGTGTGTGACTGCCACTATTTTATGACCCTGTCATATAGCCTTTGAAATCCCCCCCCTCTCCTATCTCGTGTATCTGTTTGTTTTTTTCTTTAACCCATTTTGCGCAGGAACCCCTTTTGGTGTTTTAAACATTGTTATAATTTAACTATTGAAAAATAGCAGATCTACAAGCTCATAGCGCGCCACCGAGTGGCGCGCTATAAACTTGTAGGTCTGCTATTTTTGAAAAATCGTTAAAATGTGCCTCAAATCTTTCAGAAAATTGTCATGATTTATTTTAGATTTTTTTTTTAAAAACAATTGACGTCAGGCCTGAATGGGTTAAGTTAGACTTTACCCAGTATGCGTAGGTTGTGTTACGCAGCACCACAACATCCCGTCATTCTCTACTGTAGATAGTATAGCTTTGTGTACACTGTATAGTACCTTGTCACAGTAGATGCTATGCTGGGGCGCGATTTATGTATCGAAGGCAAAACGTGGGTCCCTTGTGCAAAGCCAGTTGAGAACCACTGATCTGTGATACTTTATTTCAAGTGTCACTTTACAATACCTAAACAAATTGTCTACAAACATTGTCAACAGCGATTACATTACAGATACGATAAGAATACCATTTATTAGTCACTGGGGGGGACATTGGTCAGCAGCAGTTCCAGGTGCAGAGAAAGCAAGATAAGTTAAGATCACAATAAAAGAAAGATAAAATGGTGGTGCTAATGAGTATATGGTAGAACTATATACATTTACAATTTAGGCATTTAGACCAGATGCAACTTAAAATTGCGAAATCGGGTTAAATGTCACGAACCCGTAACAAACATAGTTTTACACTTGCTGATAATGTTTCTCCTGTTCTCCAGGCTCAGGCAGTGACTTTAACAGTGGCCCAAGCCTTCAGGGTGGCTTTCGAGTTTTGGCAGGGGGCCAAAGAGGGTAGGCACATGCACGTCACCATTCATTACTTACCGCACGCACGCACGCACGCACGCACGCACACACTGTGACACAACACGCCTATCAGCTTGTGTCTGGGTTCATCCGATCCAACTCAAGTTTCAAACACCAAGGACATCTCCAGGACACAACATCAGCTGCTTGTGGTATCTTCTTCTGATGAAGGAGATAAATGTCTCTTTTTTTTCTTAGAAAAAGAGAAGCGAGTGAAGTCTGGCTCAGCTGCTAGCAGTTCCGTGCTAGCAGTTCCGAGTCGGAGAGATCCAACAGCGTGGGCAGCTTGAAAGGGACAGGTGAAGACACACACACACACACACACACACACACACACACACACACACACACACTTTAGTTCTTTATTTTAATCCACAAATTACAATTAATTTGACAAGGAAACAAATAACGGGGTTGACAGTTCATGTTCACTTAAGGATACACATGGCACCTCCTCCTCCACATAAACTGCCAATAGCAGCCAAAACCGAACAGTATTTGGCAAGATGTTTGGCTTTGCTCTTTACACACACACACACACACACACACACACACACACACACACTGGAGCCGACCAGTAGAGTTGGATCTATTTCAAGGTTAAACGAGCTTAAACACGTTGGATTTGATGTGGATCAGCTGAATCTGTATAGGTCAATATGAGACTTGCTGGCAAGTAAAACAATTGGCTACAACAGGAGCCGATGATGTCTCGTTTACTTACAGACAGTGCTTAGTCCATTATTTCTGTAGTAATAATCAATATGAAATATTATGTTTGTTTATAAAGCCCGTGCACCGGGCTTAGTTGGGCTGTCGATGTCATATATCCCTGCACTGTGGAGGGTTCTTTAGGTGTGGTAGTGTGTTTTATAATACAACACAGATGCACTATAGCAGGTTGTGGCTCCTGTGGTTGGACAAATCAATGCAAAAATAATTCTCTGAGAAGGGACTCACTCAGAACCAAACGTTAAAGGACTACTTCACCACTTTTCAACTTCTCTTCCTATAATTGGTCCTAACTAATGTTCATGATAAAATACCACCATTTTTTCCTACTCGGTCTGTGTCTCATAGGAAGGCTGTGGGCAGTTCAGAAACCCGTCCACCAGTGACATCATCAATGGTGAATCCAAGCTAATAGAAACGGCAGGCTTTCTTTTCCTGAAAAGTTGCAATGCAAAAGTTGAAGCCATCGTTCTCACGATAATACAAATCTAAATATATAAAAAAAAATCTGCCTAATGATGATGTCACTGGTGGACGGGTGTCCGAACTGCCCAAAGCCCTCCTATGAGACACAGACTGAGTAGGAAAAAAATGGTGGTGTTTTATCATGAACATTAGTGAGGACCAATTATATGAAGAGATGTTGAAAAGTGAAGTGGTCCTTTAATGCTCACACGGCATGTTTACAAAGCAAATTTGAATCATCAAGGTTTATCTGATAAATGAAATTATAAATGAACAAGCTTGTCTCAGTCAACTAAGCACACTGCTGGAAAGCCAGTGGTCACAGTACATTGATGACCTATCGATTTTATAGTTTGTGTTCTGACAAGAGGCAGAGACAAGAGGCAGAAAAAGTTAACCCCGGCCAACTCTAGCAACCAGTGATGTAAATAAGGAGATGTAAGAGAACATTGCTGGTATTTGAGTTGATGGAACATTGCTGGTTCCAGATGTCATCACGGAGAACCTGCTGGACTTTGACGTGCATGTTCACCAAGTTGATGTGACGCTGGAGACCTACGGCGATGTGATGCTGGAGACCAACGGCAATGTTGTAGACGTTCAAGTAGACAACCACAGGCCCTCTGAGAACAATAACAACAACAACAACCCGCCAGCCGGGGTAAGACGTGCACACACAATATGAACCACTTGATTGTTTGGAGTGTTGGAAATGAGTATTTCCACAGATGATGGTTTTTTGTTTCAATTCCTGCTTTGTGCCTTCGTATTATTTCTTTTACGTTTTTTTTATTGAATCTTCCATTATCCACTAAACAGATGGAAGGCACCAAGAGATAACGGCAATCTAAAATGTAACGCTGTTCAGCTCGACACAATCGAAGAATAACATTTCTTTTTATCTTCTAGGAAACAGAAGATGGTTTGGAGGAAGCTTTCTCCAGGTGAGAGAAGATTATCACTGTGTTTTTAAACGGAATCCAAAAGGATTCTGCTGTTTTCAACCACATTTTCCCAATCACCAAAACATTCTCATCAAATTACACTGCCTAAAATGATCTTAGCAGGCCCCCTGCTGGTGCTTCCTGGGTACTGCAGGACACCACCATCTGGTGGGCTTAGACAGAAAATTGTATGAAATGGATCACAATTAATGGCTTGATGATGGTATGAGAATGACTAATTAAAAAATGCATTTTGATATCAACAAGAAGAAACTCTATGGTTGAAACTAAAGCCAGGCTCTAAATTATAATCCATCTATTGTGTTTGTATCTCCAGCTTTGCTTTGAATAGCTATGGGTCATCTCCAGGTAAAATTGTACACGGCTATCCATTAAAGAAAAGGCTTAACTGTAGAAGCCCGTCATACTAACATAACCTCAATCCACCAACAGTAATCCATCACTTTAGATTCCCAGTAACATAGTCTTGCTTTGACAGACGATTGGATATCTCTCCGCCTAGTACCGAATCTACCAATATAGCCCTTCACTAAACCCCACACCAAAAAGCGATTGTCCAATGCCAATCCATATAGTTTAGCAACCGTTGCTATGCAAGACAAGCTTTCGTCACCTCATAGTTGTCAATGTTATTTATTTTGCATGGCTGTGTTGTTGAACACATACTCAACTTACCATCTGGAAAGTTACACGACTGACCCACCCAGGTGATGGCAATAATACTAATGACCGTAGTCTTACCATGAAAACTCCTGCCTGGCGGTCGTTAAAGTTGATGTTGGATACGGTTTCTCTCGTCATTTCCTCGTATTTCTATTTAAGTAATGTCATGCACATTTGTCCAGTACAGGCCCCCCCTACTCCATATATGAAAGCGGCGAGTCTATGCAGACGTCAGAACAGCTCCATATATGGACACTGGGCTGGGGCCCTGTCTAGAGCCCGGGCAGAGGCTTTTCGGGGCGGTTCTTGACAACCGTGGGTCCGACCGACTCTACACCAGGCACTGCACTCCCTGTTGGGGGTGTGGAATGTGTGTGTCGAATTTGAAGTCGGTGGGGCGAACGGTTCTCGAGTTGCGTGGATTTCAGATGTACGTACACACGTACACACAGACTTGGTGCATTTATAGATTTTTAGTTGTCATTGCTATTAACTACTCTGTTGACCTTTGAAGAATCTTTTGCAATCATTGCATAGCTGCAGAGGACATCACTAACATCCATGAATGAAAATAGCATAACCTAATGAACTGTTGTTTCTGTAAATACTAACCCTTTGTTTTGAAATCATACTTGCGCCTAGTTATTTGTCATCTTCTGGTTCTCAGCTAATAGAAAAAAAACATCACATTTCTCCCTCTTCCTCAGACTCGCCGTGTCACGTACTAACCCCCAGGTCCTGGACATTGGGGTGACCTCCCACGACTGGTTGTCGGAAACGGACTGGGCCAATGGAAATACTCTCATCAGCGTTAGCCCTGCTGGGAACGCCATCTTCAGTTTCTGAACGTAACGACACACCAGAGAAAGGAAAAAGAGAATGGTGGGGCGTTAGGTTAAGTGTAATCAGCCAATTTCAGCGCCTCAGTTGACTTTGGCACTGTTCCAAACTCTTCAGGACTAATAACAGTCTCTCAATGTCAATGTACAAGGCCTGGTGCCACATGAATACCCTCGCTGTCCCAATATTTAGACTTCTGGCAGGGGAGCTCCATAAGGGAATAGGTGTAGGACTGAGTTTTGGTTTGGAATTTGGCCTCTCTACCTTGTTGTGGGACTTTCTCTTGAAAGGGAAGTTGTCTGGTATTTAATGTGAATTCGTAACGCTTTGTTTTGCGGAGGACATGTGAAAAACGGAACTTCCAATTGTTTTCTGTTTCGAGAGCATGCGTTGGCACACTTTTCACATGTCGTTCTGACAATAGAACGATACAGTTCTAAATACCGGTTAAGTTCCCCTAAAATGTGTTGCCGATCACATACCAAAGCACAACAGACCGTAAAGCTCTTATCTTAATGCATCATTACCATCTGTTGAGTTGTCACGTCAAAATATTTTGTCTCGTTTACTCTTTCTGTGTACTGTATTCATTTAAATGTGACGTAACTGCTGCGTCTAAATCAGTGTTTTCTTTTGTGTTTTTTATATATGTATGTTAAGTTTAGTTATAATTTATAGTTTTTTTGTTCTTTCTGTGGACATGATGGATCTAGCATAACTAATGCTTTCACACAATCTATCACCAAGCCTTATGCTCAATTCATACCTCATCATACGCTGGTGTCACCTACCTACCTATTGGTGGATCTACGTTGCATAGCAATCTCGTAGATGGGCTGTTTGTGACGCTCAACAGTGTTCTATGACGACGCATGGATTGGGCCTGTATAATAGGACAAAGCAGGACAATCAAGTCTCCCCTTTGACGTCGTTTTGGGCTAGGGTGGAAATGCAAGTGATTTATTTTAAGTAAGATATTTGTAGGCTAACTGACTCATGAATATTCTGTATTTGAAATGGTGACGTGTGACATGCATGTGAAGTGCATTCCTAATCAGTAACTTTTTTTTTACTCTTGAATAAAGCCCAATGAGTGTCGGGGATTCTACTTTCGACCAGTCCTGACATTCAGTATTATGTACAAATGGTTATGCTGAATTAAAATAATTATGAACATTAAAGTGCTTCTTTGATATCTTAATTTGATCTGTGAAAGCAACAACTGCTGCGTGTCTTATGCGGTGTTTAATGAAGGACTTAGGCTACTGTAGCTTATTTGTTACTTGTTTGTTATAGGATTAAAAAAAAAAACTGTCTCCCTCATTTTGAATTGTCGGTTAGATTGAGTGTTATTTTATAGTTTGTATAACTACGGTATATAAACTATTAATTAAACTGAGTCACTCAGAAAATAGCCCACAATGCGTTGCAGATTCTTAAACTCAGAATTAAGCAAAAGATGTGTGCAGTAATATTTTAGCAAGGAGGGACAATGTGTCTAAATCAATAAAAATTGAAACTTCAAAAATAGCAAATGTCCTCTGCCCTTGTTTTAGACATTTGATTTACTGTCGCCCTCTAGTGACCATTAATGGTCATTAATTGTAGAGGGTGATGTAAAATGTTATTTGACAGATTGGACCAGACGTAACTGAAACGGACAACGCTAATAGATACAGATAATTATACAATTGGCCCCGTTAAAATTCTAAAGAACTTATCACCAGACATAATGCAACAAACTTGTTCAAACAGCTCACACTGCCACCAGCAAGACTCTTTAATTTTGATGCTCAAAGTGAGAGGACACATCCAACCTCACTGCTCTGAATAAAGAAACAAAAACATGGCGGAACAATGAAACGATAAAAGAAAGCACCCTTTACTCCATCCTCTTCCACACTAACTTGTAAAACGACTCCAGAAGAAAAATTCACAATGCCATAGCGATCCACGTAAATACTTGTCCAGGTAGGCAACATGAGCACAACATGGTCAAATGGTTCCGGAGAAAATGTCATCCCAACACGACACATTCACAAAATCTTCCCTGGTACGAAAAACAAAAGAAAAGTCTGGAGAACAACCAAACATGGGGAATATCAAGGAGGCGCAAAACAAATAAATAGCACAATCAACCCACCTGAATGCCAATCCCAGAACCATGTTAAACATAAAAAATACCATTTCAATAGGCTCTAATGACAAAACAATACTCTTTTCGCAAACGTTATGCTAACTACGTCCATGTACTGTACGAGTGGATGGAGAACGAACCAAAACATCAACACTTGGCACTTAAGAAATAAAATACGAAATGACAGACAAGAAAAAACATTCCTCAGCAAGTAAAAAGTACATAGTTGTAAACAATAATATGCCAACTCTTGGGCATGATGACAATCAATCCGTTTGGTTGGCATTTGGCATTCTTTGAGCCTGTATAAGTGACTGAATACCATTATCTATTTGCTGTTGTTTTCCCTTTTTGAAATGACAGTCTTTGAGCGTGACAGATCAGCTATATCAGGACCAAATCGATGACAAAGTATCTGATGTACAAGGTAACTGATCACATACTATGAAATTGGGTTTATCATTCCATACCAATAGAGACGATAGTATCATGATTCAATGCTCGCCCTTTCCCATATGAGAACAAATCAAAGTTGGAGACACAGCGTTGACATTTTAGATCCCAGTGTCGGAGGGTAAATGGTCTCTTCCATCTTATAAAAGAGAAATTGCAAGGCACTGTGAAACTGCAAATGGGTAACAAACAGTTACCTTGACATCGTTTAAATCCAGTGGCTAATAAGATGGCCTAACGGGTTCTAATTTGGTCCAGAAGGATAGGAAATTGGTGCAGCAAACAGATGATCACTTAACATTTTGGCAGTACCAGGTCAAATCTATGTAGCTTTGACTATATAATTGTCATTTATCCTTGAAATGTTAGTTATAAAAAAAAAAAGACAGTTTGGAGTCTGTGATTCCAGCAGCCGTGGATGTACCGTATCGATGTTCAAAACAAAACTGAGGAACAAATGAAATGTCAATCTGTCCATAATACCAAAGTACAGCCATCACTCAGATGAAATGACTTCATCAAAAACAATCATTGATGTAAGTGGTGAGAAGAATAAATAAACTGGAAAAACATTACATTCGTCTACAGAGAACTTTACTAAAGAAAGACATTACCTTCTGCGAGGGAAGAAAAACCAATCTGTCTGGAACTCAAAATTGTCTGTAGTAATGTAGAGAGAGGGGGGGGGGGGGGGGGCTGGGGAGTACTAAGAAAGTATGACAGACACTACAGCTCAGTTTATACTCTGTGGTATGATAGTGTGGCTTGCTGACAAGAGCAGCTCACAAGACACCGTCATGACGGAGTATAAGTGAGACATAAGCGATGTATGATGGTCCTCTGCAGACACACGTCCGACAAACGTGTCCCTCATCTTCACTGCTTTGTTTATTCGACCGCCAAACAGATCACATCCTCTAAATGGCTACATCCTCAAACACAAACGATACAAAAACATCTCAATACGCAGAAAAAGAAGAAACAAAAGACTCGTGTACGGATTGTTCACAACAATAACTCCAAACCGACCCGGTTCTCAAAACAGAAGCGAAACAGGGCCAAATTAACCTTCGCCATGAGGACTTTGCGTGTGTTTTTGTCTATGACTGTTGTCTGTTACAGTGCAAAAATTTGTCAGGGGGAAATAAACAACTGAACTTGACCGGAGAGCGTCACGAAAAAGACAAAAAAAAATAACCTTCTGTCTGAGAAAACGTGTGTATGTCAGAGTCACTTCTTCAGGGGCTGGTAGACTGAAGCATTAGGGTCCAAGGAGGACGGACTGTTGTCCATGAACTTGGACGAGTAGTGCGGAGTCACAATGGGGCTCCGGCTGCCGCCGTCTGTGGAGTAAGACAGACTGGGCATGACGGCCATCACCTCGGCTATCTTCTGCTTCAGGTCGGCGATCTCCTGCTCCCGCTGGTGTATCTGGCCTGGGGGAGGGAGACGTTATGTACATTAGCCTTCATCCGCCCATTTGATTCCATTTGTACACTCGCAGAGTTAAATAAACACACTAACATCCATTTAGTGCAGAGGTTCCCAACTACTGGCACTTGAGTTAATAGAAGATTTGAGAACGGATTAATCACATTAGAAATAACTGCATCAGTTGTGCTCATTAGTGATTCGACTGAGTTTTGTCAGAGCAGCAGCATTATTGGCTTAGGAATGGAACAAAAAGGGCAGGTCCTTTACGCTCCTGTATTTTAACTAAATAAATAAAATAATACATTTTATTTATTATGGTGGTACATGGAGAGCCAGATATTTTCTTAGGTGGTACTTCAGTATAAAAAGGTTGGGAACCAATGGTTTAGTGTACCTTGTGCTATTTCCAGCTGCCTCTTGGCATCTCCCAGGGCAGAGAACAGGTCCAGCTTGATTCTGGTCTCAGCACTCAGACTGTTCTCTAGGTGCTGGGTCTTATCCTGCATGGCCGACAGCGCCGACATCAACACCTCTGTGTCTTTCTCGTTCTCTTTGTACTTCCGCAGCTCCTGTACAGGGAGGACAGGAGGTCGAGCAGGAAGAGAAGGAAGGAGGATTACCATGAAAGCTGTTAGACATGTTCTTCTTAGACAGTGGCCGCGGTTACATGCAGGCTGATCATTCCGAATAAATACTTCCGACTAAAATACATCCGAAGTAAAAAAAAAAAAAAAGGCGGCTCCCCTTCTCCGCTGGGAAGGTGATCATCTCGTTTGTATTTGTACTTTATTATCTACAGCACGGCCAGGGCACGCAACACACTGATTATTATTGTATCAAGGGTCGCTCGTTATTTTTGAGAGAGAGAGAGAGAGAGGAGAGAGAGAGAGACTGTTGAACACACACACACACACACACACACACACACACACACACACACACACCGTGTCCCATCTGTGGTCTTGTACATCGCATAAAGCATATAATGCATAGCTTATCTGCACAATACACCATCACCGCATCATTATGGCATAAAGTAGGCTACCATTGGGTGTTTAATACTAGAATGATTGCAGCTGCTCATCAATGCAATTAAACTGCAAAGCCGTTATGTTTCATGACGTTTTGGTTGCAACTTGGAATAGGCAAGTTATAGCCTATAAAAGTTTAAAGGGATAGGATGGACATTATAGCGATAATAGCGTATTCTTGGGACTGTGTGTGTGTGTGTGTGTGTGTGTGTGTGTGTGTGTGTGTGTGTGAGAGAGAGAGAGAGAGAGAGAGATATTACTGAACAGCGGACTGGCGGCATTTCGTCCTCTCTCCTCCGTCGTTCTGTGAGTCCCCCGATCTGCACTTAGCCTACAGTAGCATGAAGCATCCAGATACATATAGGCTGGCTATATAACCTATAGGCCTATCAAACATGTTTGAAAATTATCAGAGTGATCATCAACTCGGGACGGTTGGATCTTTGAATACTCACAGATCAGAGGGATCATCACCACTGCTGCTGCAGCCTGCTCCACGTGTTTTTGTGTGGATTTTGTGCATTTGCAAAATGCACGAAATATCGCGCTCTATGTGCAAACTCCTCGCCGTGCCTTGGATATGAGCGCCTTGGAGTTGGAGCGCCTTGGAAATGAGCATGCTCAGAAAGACCAGAATGAACTTACATCCGAAGCAGTGTATACATGAGTCCAATTTTCTTTCAATCGCATTGAACATCGGAATAATCCGGCCAGTGACATCGGAATGGTTTTTAAATCGCATCGAGCATTTTCACTCGGATTTAAGTTTTTGTAGGTGTTTACATGACGTTTAATAGGATTTAACTTCTATTCGGAATTAAGAGGGGTTGAAAGACCTCATGTAAACGTACCCACTGTCTTTTCTCATCATCAGTTTTTCTTTTCAATTATTTTTAAATTTCTAATCTAATTCTCTTCTGTTCATTCCCACGTACCCTTGTACAGGGAGGCGAGTACGTGTCTCCTCTCAAAACATGTGCCATGTTTTCACCTGACGGTGAGGAGTTTCACCAGGGAGACATAATGCAACATACCAGATGCCATGACGCACCTGTAGGAGTTCTCTGCTGCTGCATTAGCAGGCTAGCTAGGCCCTCCCAGCTTGTCTTTTGAACACGGCCAATGGGCTCTATGCATACACGCCATTTTGGAAAGAACTTGGTCAACTTCCCTACTTCCTTCAATTCAAGGTATATGAAAAATAAAGTACACCGATGTCATTTTTGCTATCATGCAATTCCAGACGGCAGATTCATCGCACCATGGGAGCCAAACTACACCTGGAAGTTTGGTGGAATGCATTAGAGTCATTGAGAGCCTGGTGATCAACTCATAAACAAACAACATTTCTGAATCACTGTAAAGTAATCGCTTCTGGAAAATAACAGAAGACATATAACACATTATGGTCTGCTGTGTTGATTTTCAATGTTTTTTAGAGGTATCTAAAAAGCAAAAAGTACGTTTCTGAGTGTACCAAGTATCGTGACACTGTCCACTGTTTCCTGTCTTGCAGCCAAATCTCACGATACCTCTGAAACTATACTTGCCGCTGTTTAGATCCTCAAATAAAATGATGTGCTGTGCACATCGAAAAGCAAGCGATTAGAAAACCACCTGCGATACGTCTTCTTTTACATTCCTGAACCGCAATTGTTCAGAAATAATGTTTGTTCACGAGCTTGTCCAGCCGACTCCATTCACTGCCATGTATTCATGGAACTTCCGGTGCGAGATTTGCCTCCCATGTAAATATATTCCTTGACTTCCTTCACAAGGTTTACTGATGATACTAAAGAAGGGCGGCTCTGTTCCATTCTGGTCAAACAGAGTCAGGGTGATGCTATTGTGCGTGTTAGCCCACTGGAAACATTCTGCTATACCAGTGCGTCCCAGTGTCCTTGACTGGGTTCCAAATGGCCCTGTACAGGTCTGTAACTCTGAGAGTGTACAAATGGAACCAAATGGACCCGTAAGGGTCCATTTGGTTTGAGAACCACTGTACACTAAATGGAACAGAGCCTTAATTCTTATCATCGGTAACACCTGTGAAGGAAGTAGGGAAGGGGCCCAGAAGTAGGAAGAGTTACGCCAGGGCTCCACCGGACGCGTTGCGTCTCCGTCGCGTCGCGTCAAAAAACGCACCGGTTCAATTTTAATGCACGCGTCGCGTCTCCGTCAACGCGGGCTGTGTAGCCACCCTTCATTGATTAAAAAGGGAACATTCCCTGACGGTGACGGAGACACGACGCTGACGCGCCCGGTGGAGCCCGGCCGTTAGGGCACATTGTCGCGTCGCGTCAAAAAACACCTAGACCAGGCGTCTCTTTCGGGCTTTTAAACAGCTGGTGGATGGAAATAACACTCACGCCGCGACTGCATCTTGCAGCGTCGACAAAGTGTTCTTTTTTTGCCGATGTTTCAGCCACGTGTGTCCAGGAAAAGACGCCTGGACTAGGCGTCTTCTTGCAGCCTCTTGACGCGAAGGTTTGCTTGCGCCCTTATTCTGTGTGCATAGAGCCCATTGTGTTCATTGGACCGCTTGGCAGGGCTTAAAGCCAAAAACAATCCCAAGACTGAAAATGTTTTTTTTGCAAATCGGCACTGATCTCATTAAATGACCCCTATGAGATCCTCAGGACTGAAATCAGTCCCCAGGACTGAGAACTTTAAGCCCTGACCGCTTGGCCAAGCCGTGGAGGATTCAAAACCCGGGTCTTCGCAGCGGTGGCAGTAACCACCCAAGTGCCCTTTAACTATCACTTGTGAACTATGATGTCAGTGTCAGCTCACCAATGCGGCCCGAGGAATAATCTTGTGCCAACTCTTCACTACACCCCTCAAACATAATTTTCTAATCTCACCTGACACTTTCCCTCCAGATCTCTCATCTGTTCCTCCTTCAGCTTCACGTCCATGCTGAGCTTCTTGCACTCCGTCTCCAGGTCTCTGATTCGCTCACGCAGAGAGTCGGTACACTCGCCCCTGACAGTCAAGGTGTCAAGGGTGACAGAAGAAACAGAAAAAAAGCAAGAGGCAAGTGCAGACATTTAGATTTTATGTAAACTCGTTGCTGTCCGGAAGAAACCACCTAACTCCATTTTGAGGTTTTTGCATAAATCAATGCTATTGAACACCCTTTACGTCTGTGTGTTGGTTAAAAAAATATTGAACCTATGTAAAGTATTGAAAAATGATTCGACAAAAACCTCCTAACTCCATTGGATCCGCAAACTATCTGCCAAACCAGCTAACTCCACCCGTTTAGCCATCTTTTTTTAATATATATAAATCAGTGCTATTGAACACCATTTCTGTCTGTGTGTTGGTTAAAGAAAATATTGAACCAATAAAAAAAAAGAAACTCCACTTGAGCTGGATGGTTTTTTTTTTAAAGTTTTTGGAGTTAGGTGGTTTCTTCCAGATAGCAGAGATATACATTTTATGTTAACAAATAATGCCCCCCCCCCCCCCCCCGCACACACAAACACACACACACACACACCGACACCGACCTGGTAGCGGCAGCCAAAGCCACAGCCCTGGCGGCGTTGGCGTCCTCCATCTTCTTCCTCTTCCTCTCGTCAGCCAGCTGTTTCTCGGCCAGGGTGCGAGCCTCCTGCTCTGCCTTGAGCCTCTTCTCCAGCTGGGAGACGGTCTGCTTGTCCTTCTGCTTGGCCTGCACCGCGCCATGGAGCCTGAGGTGTGGGGCAAGATACTGTATGGTCACACAGGTGAAAGCTGTTAGCCCGTGATTACAGGCAGCGGTCAATAACAACAGTGATCGTCTCCAACTCGTATGAACTTCTGTTCCATATACTGCCTTAGTGGCTACGTATAAGAAGACAGAGTCTAAAGGAGCTTGCCCGCTGTGGCATTTTTCGGACTTTGCAGACGGTGTGTCGGGAAAAACCGGTGGAAAACTCCTGAGTGAGATTAACCCATTTAGGCCTGACGTCGAAATAAATAAAAAGTCTTCTTATAAGAATATATATTCAAAGATTTGTGCCACATTTTCACGATTTTTCAAAAATAGCAGACCTACAAGCTCGTAGCGTGCCACTCGGTGGCGCGCTATGAGCTTGTAGATCTGCTATTCTTCAATAGCTAAATAATGCTTAGTTAAAACACCAAAAGGGGTTCCCGTTCAGAATGTGTTAAACTAATTTAGACTGTACGAATGAAACCATTGGAATGTTCCATTTGATTTTATCCTAATAAAATTGCATCACGTCTCTGTGTGTGTGTGTGTCCTGTGTACGTACGTCTGTAATCCACGTAACTCGAGAACCGTTTGCCCCCCCCTCTCACTTGTTCTGCAGCAGCTCGTTCTCTTGGCTCAGTTGGCCCAGCTCCGAGCGCAGGCTGCGGTCCTGGCTGGTCAGGGAGGACAGGTGGCTCCGCAGCTCCGACTCCAGCTGTCTGCTGGCCTGAAGGTCTGCCTTTAGACGCTTCACATCCTGCTCCAGCCTTCACCGCCCGAACATATAGCAGGGAGGGAGAGAAGGACGCGGTGAGGGTGGGTGTGGGGTGTTAGATGAAGGCACGGGGTCAGAATTTGAAACATATGGGGAGGCCAGCAGGGACAGAGCATGGAGTGAGTGTGCAAGACAGGAAGATGGAAATATATTTAAAATCACAATAACATTTTACAGTACTCTTTCTTTGTCTTTTCCATGAGACACATCCCTAAAGCCAGATTTAACACACAACTACAAAACATCACAATAAATTCACAACGACTGAAAGCTGAATGTACACACTAATACAGCAAATGTTTTTTGCGCTTAACCGAATAAGTGCAAAATCCTTTTAGCTCTCTATTTACTCTTTATCACTTAGCCACATCAAGTCTGAGTTTAGACACCCATTTTAAACCAAACTCATGATGTAAAGGACAATAAAAACAAAGAGAAACTCATTCTCAATTTCATTGGTGTCACAATAGCCTCTTTTTTAACCACGCATGTTCTAGTTTATACAGTATGTCCCATGATTTATTAAGATATTATGTTTAACCAAGGACATTTTGAAATACATTGTATGGTTCAATTCTTATAAATGTATAGTTCGTCAGTGTGTATGCATGCGTGCGTGCGTGCGTGTGTGCGTGCGTGTATGCTCGCCCGCGCCTTACCGCACTAGTGCATCCGGCTTGCAGAGCTGATTGTTGGGGATGCAGTTCTCCACCGGGTCTTTCTGAGCCTTCCCGGCGTTTTTCTGCTTCTTGCCTTCGTTCTTATTGGACGAGGAGCCGGATGGCACGCTCCCATTGGTGGAGCTGTGGTTCCGGGGGGAGGAGTTAGAGACGCCGCCGCCGCTGCTGCCACCTCCCCCTCCTCCTCCTCCTCCGCCGGCGGCAGCATTTTTGTAGTTCTTCCCCCCCGCTCCCGCCCCGCTCTCCTCTCTGGGAGCGTGCGTGTTGGCGTCGGCGTGCGTGTGCGCCAGGTCTCCCGCCAGGTCGTTGTTCAGCCTCCCCCCCGCCACATGGTTCTCCATGTACTCCACCTCCGTCAGTTTGGAGTCCAGCGTGTGTATAATGCTGTTGTTATTGATCCCCACTGTGTGCTGCTTTTTGCCCTCCCTGCCGTTGCTGTCCTTGCCTTTCTCCCGGTACTCCAGCTCCGGCAGCGGGACAGGGGTTGTTGTGTTTTTCTTCCCGGGAGGCCCTCCGTTTTGGGACGATGCCGGCGCCGTGGCGTCCACCTCCGAGACCCCTTTAGCTAATGCCGCTACGGGGGGGAGAGGGCAGAGCCGAGGCATGGTTAGAAGGAGGAAGGGTTACCACTTTAACTACCATGTATTCGTTAATTCTCCCGCCACTGCCAGTGTTTTTATCTTATTTTGAAAACCCACGGGACCCGAGAACCGGATGTAAACAAAAGCTGTGTGGAGTGGTGGACACTCGTCTTGTCTTTGCCCCGGAAAATAAATGTTGTAACCACGGTAATCGGTTCTTTAGTTACGGGCCGTTGAATAAAGCTTGTTTTGACCAAAAACACAATCTGGGAAAATAATCTGAGACAAACGATTCTGACCACGATTCTGCAATTATCGCAAATAATTGTGATCATGCGATCATGTAGTAACTGTGACAGGCCTAGACACCATAGGCTTATTTTGTAGATTGGTTTCCCGTACAGGTTAAAACCTATAGAAGGGTAAAACATGGCCAGGCTAGTAAGCAACACAGCTGCAGCTAATAAAAGTAATAACGAATGTGGTTAGATTTACATAGGTGTGGAGTATTAACAAGTGTGAACATAGATTTAGGTGTGTCCAGACTCCAGAGCCATGGGTGTGCCAATGTGCAAGAACAATTTTGCCAATGCTTTGCACATTGGCACACCCAAATCTATCCTACACAAATATTATAATAATTGTATTAACTGGAGCTGTGTTGCTTGTCTGTCATGTTTTTATCCTGCTGTCGTTTTAGCATGATTCTTTTTAAGTCTTAAATTACTAATGTCAACAACACATCACGTGCGATGTGCTGTAATCTTGTAGATCTGATCGTTTTTGTGAATGTTTACTTATAATGATATGCCCACAATAGGGACGCTTGCTTTGTGCAACCTCAGATCTCTGGTAAAAAAAACAAAGGTTGAGCTGGAACAGTGCAAAAACTACAGGTGAACTGAAAACAAACTTGGTGACTTCTACATCTGCGTGAGAGGAAATAACTCTCCACCAGGAGATGGCAGTAGTCTGCATCATGATACATATCTAATGGAGCCCAAAGCAGAGATGACATGGATAATTTCTCAATACCATACTCAAGACTTGTATCCTTGAGAAGAATGATCGTGTCAAGTGAACTATTATTACATATTGAATTGAATTGAATTGAATCGCGATGCATCGGTAATCGAATTGTAGCCCTCTGAATCGGAATCGAAATCATCAGGTAGCTAGTTATTTCCACCCCTAGTGTGTGCACGTGTCTATGCAAGTATATGCACATGACGTCTGTGTGCGTGTCTCACCCTCCTCTGCTTCTCTCTCCAGTCTCTGAAGCATCTGTTGCTCTGGAGGCAGAGCCTGCTGCAGGAGCTGCATGTAGAACTCGTTCTCCTTCTGCACCTCCTTCTGCTTCCTAAGACGCATCTTGTAGCTGACGTAGCTCTTGAAGCCGAAGCCCAGAGTCACCACCGGGTAGCCGATGCTGCGAGGTACAGGGAGAGAGAGAGAGATGCTAATGTTTCAACCTGGCACCATGTCATGACAGGCATGATTCATGGTTAGAATCGTGTGCCATCTGTATTAAGAGCTGGCTTCAAACTGTACAGCGATATAATAACAACAGTCAACGTTCCAACCCGTGTGAACTTCCGTTATGTTTCTTAGATACCAAATAAGAAAAAATAAGCCTCGTTTGTCAGCTGTTAGTTCAGCTAGATAGCTATATTGACCAGACTGAACTTCATAGTCCTGGAACATGAACACGTTGTTATACCTTTCAAGTCGGGAACACCTCTGTGACACATTAGCTGTTTCTAGCTGTGCCGGTGTTTATGCAACACATTCTCATCCTTATTAAGGTGCCTTTGGCGTCCATGCTGATGCCGAGGATAACCTATTGCATCCTATGTTTACACTGAAGGAACGCAGACCACATCATGTCAACTCTAACTACAAGATAGCATTAACCATCTCATCTCCTAGTAACTATTATGGCAAGTACAAAACAATGCAGACAGACACTACATGAAACAAACAAGGTACTACTTTAAGTAGATCACGAATCACGATCATGATTTTACTTTGGTTTTGGCATTGAACATTGGAACATGTTCACAATCAAAAACTACGTTTCTGTTTTTCTAAATTTAGGCTTTGGCAACAAAATAAATCTAATCAATATAAATAATGTACCATGGCTAAATGAAGGCCATATTTAATCTATACATAGATTTTTGTTTTAACTAGCGGAAATAAAAGTGAGCTTGTAGATCACATAGTAATGCAGCGTATTACAAAGTTAACAAAGTACATGTATGTGCCCTTGAGCATAGCATGAAGCTGCTCGAGTATATCTGACTGAACTAACTCTGCCAGCTACGTACTGTATCATTCACTGATAAAATAAAATAAAATAAAAAATAATGCATAATACTATAAGGGAAAATACGGTTACAATACCAGTGAGCTGCGAATGGCCGACACAGGTCCACATGAAAGTTTTTCAGGTCTTTGAAGCGGATGGCGGCTTCGATGTATACAAATAATATCCATAGCGATACAGTGGGTAGACAAACTCCTCTTTCTGTGGAGAAGTACAAAACAAGAAGTCAGCAGTCTGGGTTTGGCACAGACGAAACCTGGCAAGAATGCATTTTAGATTCTGAATCAGAAACATTTGACTGCCAAGTGTGCGGTTCATATAAGGAAACTGGCTCTGGCATTTCTAATTAGTCTTTGAGATGAAATTGGCCATTTCACTGGCAGCTATATAGAGGATCCAATAAGAGAAACGTTGGACTGACCTGTGTGCCAGACGTACTGGACCCATACGTAAGTACTGGCAGCGAAGAACAGCCATTGGACGGGGATGAAGAGGAGGCAGATGATGTCTGATGTAAACGCCACACACACAAAGAACACAGAGAACGCCTGGGTGGAAGAGAGGAAATCAGGCAGAGAAGTCAATATGCAGCAAAACTGCATTCAGTAGATATGTATAACTAGCACACACTCCTAATAGTTAGGATTGGTATGGAAATACAGAGGACAAATTTCACGTAGGCCTATGTGCAAGTACAGTGACAAATACCCCAACAACTATTATTATATTTTCAGCATGATGTGTTTTATACTGGAAAGTGGCAACTATGATGACTTGAGTTGATAATGCTGAATCTTCTTTTATCTTCTCACAAAGATGAATTTCATGCAACCATTTCAAGAGAAAGAGACACGTGTGTTTGTATTGACAGTGGTGGGACATATATATATATAAATATAAAACAGTCTCAGACACACATACCAGTCCCTGGTATCTGAAGGAGTCGTAGACACTTCTGATGAAAAGCCAGAAGGGCCACAGGTACTCGAACCTGAACTCCAGCACAAAGTCAGCCAACAGCACCAACACCCACACCACCAAAAACTTCAGGTACAGGAATGTACTGTGAACACAAGAACAATCATTATTCTATGATGACCGTATAATTCAGTTTATTACACAAATAACCACTTTCAACTGGTATTTTGAGCACGTTGTCATTTTAATGATAATAATAAAAACAGATCTACAAGCTCACAAGTTGCAATGTGATGTCTTGTGAGCTTGTACATAGGCTATTTTTTTTAATACGGCTTAAGCTGCTACGCCTTTCATGAAGAGGACAGCTTGTGTATGCTTCATGTAGTGATTTGAATGGCACATTTTTTAAATATATATTTTTCTGATTAATTAAATAATGGAAAACTAATCATACTGTATTTCCCACCTACCTGGTGATTTTTAAGGGGCAGAATGAAATAACTAGACTGCAAACTAATGAAGACTAAGAGGCACATATAAATCCAGCCTTGTATTTGTATGTATTTGCATTTGTACATTTGTATCATTATAGGTGAGAGTATTATTATAGGTGAGAGAACCTTTCACCTTAGAAACTTCTACCCTTGAAGCCACAGTGAAGATGTTATTTGCATAATATGAATGAACACACAGGCAGAAATGTAAGCACCTTCATGTCTGGACATGTTCAATTTGACACAGCTGTTTGCACATCTTGATTTTCCATTGATTAAAACAGCAGGCAAATGCACGTTCGATTCTGAGGTTTTTTTGAGCAGTGCCAAACCGCTGATTGGGGTCGCACTCGGGTCACACACACACACACACACACACACACACACACACACACACACACACGCTTAAGTCAACAACTGTGCTTGACTCCAAGGGACCGCTCACTTCACATTAGGTGTGATTTATTTAATTAATGGATTGATTGATATGTAGAACTGTCTGTAATCTCGGTATCCTATTCCTATACTAGTACTGCCCCTCTCCTTTTATACTTCACACAGCCCGGTTCGGTTTACCCTATAGTATAAAGAGTCTGGTGGCTTTTTGATAATGATTCTGAACCCAGGACGAGCCACGCTGTGCTCAACAACCCCGCCATCGGCTTTAAAACGTGCGTGCCTCATCCATGTCGCCGTTGTCATTGTTATTGTTAATCGCAGGTTAGAGGCTCACACTCCTATTAATACAAAAAAAAAATATTAGCTAATATTCCAGTGTGGCATCGTGTATAATTTAACGGGAAAATCGAATTTTCATGTTTTAGTAGCAATGAATTGCTTGCCTGATGAAGAAAGGACACATCTGGACATAATGTCTTATACGAGGCCTAAAAAACCCTGTTCATTCAGAGGTCTCGTTCACATCGCGTCATTGGCTACTTTGTTGCATGTCAAATAACGAAAATAGCCGATATACAAACAAATACAAGCTCACTTAGATCGGCTATTTTTTTGCCGAATGTTCGCCATGAATTTCTGCCAGAACGTCTATTGTTTATTAAACGCCCATTATTTATGATATGCCCAGAACATATGGGGACGCTAGATGTTTTTCCATCAAGTGGATGAATGCGTGCACACACACACTCATCATATATACCACATCATACATAATCCATAAACACACAGCGACGCCATTGTTGTAGCACATAACCGTCCGTTAGGACCGTTGTGTTCCTTCCTACCTGCTATATATACCCTCGGTGATTCGGCTCCGTTTTAACGGCCGTCGGAGTTTGCTGCAGTCCGCATTGCGCCGCTTCATCCTCCCCCTGTTGATCCAACAATGAATTCCACGCCGGTAAATGTCTCGGAAAATGTCATATAGTCGACCCTTTTGATGAGCACAGCCCTCCCTCCCCCCCCTTCAGTGGTCCTCCATTGTTGTTGTTTTATGAATACATGAAACAAAGAAATAAATAAAAACACAGTCCAAGAGGAGAGAGCCCCGCCCCTTTTCACGACACCGTCCGTGCGTCGGTGCGTGGCTTTTAGGGGCGTCGTCGTGTGACGCCACCGCGTCGCGCACTGCCGTGAGCGCGTCGTCGTCACTCGTCACAGGGGGGGAAACAACATGGCGGCGCCCGTAGCTGTAGCTTAATGTCTTTTATTTCTCTCTTCTGGAGTTTCTAATATGGATATATTAAAGGTAATGAAGCCGCTTTGTTGTGTGTGGGGATCTGTCGTTGCTGTCAACGCTATTTAATCAAGCTCCAGATCATAAAGTATGTTATGTACCGATAAATTATAACATTGTGTTTATATTGGCTGCTGCATGCTTGCTACTCAGCCACGCTTGTTTTGCATGATGGATGGCACATCAATATTCAAGGTTTTATTCGTGGAGTCATGATTGTACCTAGCTCTAGTCCATACTAGCTCCTGCACAAAATGTATGTTTGTCTTATAGTGCTCCACTTTTATATCAAAGTTGACATTGGCTTCTGTGAATAATTTTAGTGATGGGATGGCGGGCCAAACCTAATTAAATGGTCAATCCTGATGGCTGGTGCTTTGTTGGAAGCATGTAGGTTACAACACTGCAGGTTCTCAACCTGTGGGTCAGGATTTCCCCAGATGACAGTGAAGTGACGATTTTTAAGAGCTTTTTAAATACCTAGTGTAACGAAGACTCACTTCTATTCATATCAGGATCTGGGAGAGTTGTTCATTGGATATAGTCTCCATACATGGGGATATTCGACTAGTACGTAGGGCTATATGACATATCCGACTAGCACGTTGGGATATGACATGTCTAGTATGACAACCCCTATATTTGGTCTGGGTTGACCTAGTGTAGCCGCAATTTGCAACTCTAGATTTTTTTACAATGGGATTCCCATTGTAAAAAAATCTAGAGTTGCAAATTGCGGCTAGACCTAGTGCTGATATCAGATCGATGTGGTAGAACCCATATATGGATAGATCAGATAGTCAGTTTCAGTTTATTTTTATTTATAGTGCAACATCACCCCAAGGGGTCTCTGTGCACTTCACAACAATACACAGCAAAAAAGCAGAAAATACAATAGCACAATAACAAGCATAATACGATGTGTCAATACACATGGATGACATAAGTAACATACGATAGGACACAGTTAAACATAGGTAAAAATGCGTTCAGAAAATCTATTAAAATAGCATATAGGGTTTTGAAACGACAGGGCAGAGCACAGTGAATATAGTGATTTCAGTGAAACTAGGGGGAACCATAATGCAGGGAAAAAAGATGGGGTTTAACTAAGTCTAGATTTAAAAATGTCTAGTGAGTTGGCATCTCTTACTGTTTGTGGGAGAGCATTCCAGAGACAGGGGGCAGTCATCCTGACAAAGCATGAACCCCAGTTCAAATATGATTATTTTGAGGTGTCACCCACTGACTGAAAAGGTTGACAACCCCAGGCCTACAAGATGATTGTTCAGACAAACCGTACTGGCTAGCTCCAGTAACATAGTTGTTTAGAAGTTGTTGAAATATTCTGTTAATTTCCATTAAACTGGTTTGTGTTTTTCTACAGATGACGTCAGCCGAGGAAGAGATGACAGAGAAAACGGGACCATCCACCCAGGATGAAGAGGAGCTGGTGAAGAAAGAGGACAACTCAATGGAAAAAGATGGGAAGGAAGAGGAGGGGTTGTTGGAGAAGGAAGTGCAGGGAGGAGGAGAAGATGACGAAGATGGAGTGAATCAGGTGGCGAAAGAGGACAACGCTATAGAGACAAATGACGAGGAGTTGTTGGAGAAGCAAGAGGAGGGAGGAGAACATGTAGAGGAGGTGGAGCAGGAGGTGAATGAGAAGGGAGAAAAGAGGCTGTCGGAGGAGAAGGCAGAATCTCCCAAAATGATATCTGGAGGCAGCGATAACACGGAGACAAAACCGGTGCTGTCGAAGAAGCAGATTGAGAAGGCGAAGAAGATTGAGGCAGCCACGAACATCAACAATGAGGTGGTGAAGATGAGGACGGAGGTGAAGAGGGTGAAAGCACTGGTCATCAGGAAGCTGCTGCGTCATTTGGCCGACCTGAAGAAGAAGAAGGGCAGCGAGACCGACCTGGAGAAGAACAAGAGGAGAGTTGACCGGCTACTGGAGGAGATCCGTCAGATAAAACGCCTCAGACCAGATCAGGTAGGTTTGACTGCATCATAACCATTTAAAAAATGTACAGGATTGCATATTTACTGCATCGACATCCACTACTAGGGACAAAGTTTAGGGTTCTTTATGAGCAAACTGGAAAATGACGTGTGTGCTGCACTAATTCAATTTAATTGATTTGTATTTCATTTGTATTTCGATAGGTGTAATAATTGAGGATTTTTCTCATCATCAGGTGACTAAAAAAGCCTTGCAGAGTGAGTTCAACTTTGAAAAGGTGTGTAAAGACATAACTTCCACCATGGCTCAACGGGCCTTGGCACGTATCGCCACTCACCCTCAGTTCAGCAAGAAGATTGATGTCATCAAAGCTGCCGTCAAAGCCTTCGAAATGGAGAGGAAGAAGGAACAGCAAAAAAAAAAGATGACCCCTTTCCAGGAGGAAGAGGAGCAAAATGCATTGAAACAAAAGGAGCAAGAGACAGATGATGAGGAAGAGGAAGCGGACGATGGCGATGAGAATGAAACCATTGGGGAGCTGTCTGAAACGGGCACGGAGACAGCAGCTCCTGTAAATGTAACGACAGAAACATCAGATCAGATAAGATCTGAATCTCTGCCTAGGTCTAAAACTGTTGTGTTTACAAAGAGTGTTAAAACGGCCTCTACGAAAAACACAGACATAAAGGACATTTTGAAAGAAACACTGCAAGGTAAACCCACAGCGACGAAAGCCCCTGAGCAGAAACAAAATCTCAAGCCTGCTCCTAAAATGCAGCAGAGCAAAAAGGACAAGGAGGAGGATGAGGAGGATGTAGAGGAGAAACGGAGTAAAGATGACAAAGAGGACAAAGGGGGTGATGAAGAGGAGGACGAGAGTGATCTGGAGTCAAGTGTTGAGGAAGAGAAAGAGAAAGAGTACTTTGATGACAGTACAGAGGAGCGCTTCCGTGAGCAGTCGGAGGGGAGCGGCGAGAGTGAAGATGACTTCTTTGTGGGAAAAGTGAGCAAATTCAAAAAGAAGAAGAAGAAAGCCCACGCCACCCCGGATCAGAAAAGTCAAACCTCAGACGAGGGCCAGACTGATAAAGCTCAATCTGAGCTGAATTATAAAGCACCTAAGTTGGGCTCTGTCTTCTGTAGCCTGTCGAGTTCCAAGCCCGGCAGGGGCGGACTGAGCCGGGATAGAGGCAGAGGCCGAGGTGGGGATAGATCCAGGGGCAGAGGAAGAGGGGGACACATGGGTGGGGGTCCTGACAGGTTTTCCAGGGGCCCCACGTTCCAAAAGCAGGATGGAGGGGCCGGAGGGAAGCCAGAGTTCAAGAAGAGCGAACGTGGCTCTGTAGCCAAACAATTCCAGTCAGAGGACAAGGACAGGACCTTCGCTGGGCGAGGGACGGGGCGGGGAAGAGGAGGTGTTTCCAGGCCACAGGATCGCAGAGGACCCGGTGCATCTTCCCATCAGGCACCACAGCAGGCACTGCACCCGTCCTGGGAAGCCAGTAAGAAGAGGAAGGAACAGCAGGGGATCATGGCCTTTAAGGGGAAAAAGATTAAGTTTGACGATTAATGTGAATTGGTTCTCTATTGACCTTTTGAGTCAACATTGAACATTTTGACCAGTGGCCAACTGGCCATATTGTCGGTGTCAGGTGGAAACATTGTATGTATGATGGTAGTCATTGCTAGAGTTAGCCGCAATTTGCAACTCTAGATTGTTTTTATAATGGGATGAATCTAGAGTTGTAATACCCTCCATTGACTCCCTACTCATCCAATTTTCATCTGCGATCTGCTTGTATTAAACAACAATAAACTCACCAACATTGTAGCTCTAGGCCAAGCGTGAATTATCCTATTTCAATCTGTCGAGCTTTTGTTTCATAAAAATCCACCGTAGACATGTTATGAGCTACTTTCTGTCAAATTCTGCGCAGGTGATTCTTCTAAGTGTTGGAGTTTGGAAGCACTCATTTTTATTAACAGGTCGCGCTGCTGCCTTCTGCATTATGTGCAAATGCGAAACAGGTGGTACGTAGGGCTGTTCATTGACTTACAACGAGTCCTTCCAAACTCCAGCACAGAAAGTAGCTCATAACATGTCTACGGTGGATTTTTATGACACAAAAGCTTGGCAGATTGAAAGAGGATAATTCAAGCTTGGCTATGCTAGAGTGTATGTTCAGTAATAGGAGTCTCCATGTCTCTCCAGCTCTTTAATCAGAAACGGCATGTATCAAGACCAAAGGCAGGATACAGATTAAACAAGTGAAATTGGAAGTAATGACACAATATTGATATTTAGGTACTTGATCCTGATTTTGCAACCCACCTGAAAATGTATTTTATGTTTATTGAAGAGATGGGGAGACTCATGTTACTGAACAAACACACTATAGCAATGATTACTATCCTAACATAGTGCTTTAACCTTTTAACACCACAAATATTATATCACATTCAACCTCTTTTAATGTGGCATCCCTATTTTGGCATAACCCTATAGGTGGAAAAAAACATATATATATATCTAGGCCTATATTTTATCAAAAATACAAGATCTACAAGCTCACCGTGCATTGCAAACTTGACAGCATGTAGATCAGTTATTTGTTGCTAACTTTGTGTAACACTGATGTATGACGAATCGACGATGGGGCATTAGTACTTTATTAAAAAACTTTAAAAGATTTAAAATGCTGATACAAGATTTCTGCCCACAGCCCGACAGGCGATAGCGACACAATCTGTGTGGCTTGATTGAGAAAATGGGGGAAAAAGAACAAATTGCTCATGAACAAAATGATCAATAACATCACAAAGACCCACTGTGATTACTAAACGGTAGAATTATACAGTATTTTGTATAGTTTCACTACCTCAATGTCATTATTCCTTGGAGTCCTAAATAAATTAATATGCCTACTCATACACATGTGTATATGAGAATTGATCACATGATAGTTGATGCTAGAAAAATGAAGCACATTCACTAGTTTTCAAGGACTCGGTCCAGCTCTACACAAATGGATATCAATATGTTATTTATACTAAATATGTATCATTTGATAACGTGTACGAATACTTTTTTTATGGCTTATGTTAATTTGTCGCTCCAAAATAGTCCATATGGATGATCATCAGATCACATTTGTTTGTTTTTCCAACTTTTTATTATATATTGAATGGGACAACAAATGGGTTACCTGTAGTTATTGCCTTTTGTTAATTAATGGATGATAGATGTTTGCGGCGTCCTGTGTCCATAATAAATTAAATTTACAAGAACTGATGTTTTTTTGTCTAGTAGTACTGATACTAATAACATTTTGTGTAGAATAGCACCTTTCATGACAGTACAGTGACAGAGTGTGGAAAGCCTGGTGATGCGAGGTAAGTTATCTACAACAACAATATTGTAATAAAAAACAATCTAGCATCATGCATTGTGGGAAAGAGGAGTGTTACTGAGCGAGTCCTGTCATTGGCTGGTAGCAGTTACGTCTGACGTCAACCTTTATCCGGCTGCGTCGCTGACCAATACCAACTGATATGCAAATCTGATTTAAAAAATATTCCGCGAAATCTGAGTTTCGCGGGAGGGCGCCCCGCGCGTCCAGCAGTAAGCTTCCTGGAACCATTTTTCGGCTGATCTAAGGAGCTCGCGGCCCAACAAAATCCATTGCATCTTCCTTATTTGGATAATCTACAGTTGATAATAGCATCTGAAGCGACTCGTAAGATGTTAAACTCCTGATAAAAGTAATTATTTTTGCTCCAAACCAAGGTGAATTTACTGGAAAAGCTAAATTGCAGAGGGCTAAACGGGACATTCGGATAAGATGAGAAGGGGAGCTGCCACGGTCCCAGAGAGAGTCCTCCCTGCGGGGGCTCAGGGCTTTACTACCAATAAATTATTTGTCTCGGCTTTTTCCGAGTACCACCCCGGCGCTGGTGGATATGTGACCAATGTATCGACCCCAGGCCCAGATCCGACCCTGTTCGTCTTGTTACCCGAGCCAATGGACAACCGGAGCGCGACCCCCATCGGAGCGCCAACAAACAGAACAGGGCAGACAGCTGAGCTCGGACAAACCCAGGTAACAGATTCAACTTCAGCACTGTAATTCATTTATTATGAATCAGATTAAGCGAAATATGAATGCTCGGTGACCGATGGCAATGCATGATTAAAAGACTAAAGGAAATAATAATAATTGGCACTATTAATAATGGATCTAGCTAAACTCCGGTAGTTAGTTTATATATTTAAAATGTCACCTTGTTAATCTACAATCTATTATACCTAACTAATGATGGTAGATGGACAAAAGCTGGTTAAATTGCTGTATTGTTCAGTTTCTAGAGCAACCCGCCCCGGCGTCTCTGATCGATTTTAGCTTCGTGTTGTCATTCTGACAGCCAGGGCATGAAAGTGTCATAATCGAGCTTGTGATTATTTGTCGGGGCTACCTGGCCTGGGCAAGTAGCTAAAGCTAGTCTTCAGATCGGGCTGTTCTGTTCGGCAGTCCCACTTGAGTTCAGATCATCTTGTACAACTCGGGGTCGGGACTCGGAGCTTAAACTTTCGTTCACTTTAGTTATTATAACCTAAGCAGCTGTTGGTGATGAGCCATCTCAAGAACTCTGTGGTAAGACGGGCTTTAATACACGGGACAAACGGTAATATGCATAGATCGCAATAATAATGCACATTTATTTTGCTGCCAGAGAAGCTAACGTCAAGCTAACCGTCTCAAAGAGGGGGAGGGGACGGGGTTTGCTGTTCCCATTAAGCACACTGGGAGCTCTGCAAGGCAAGCTTATTTTGCTATCCCAGGTTTACAGCGTCCGTTAATCCTCACCAGTGCACTGTGTACAGTTAATTGTGTACAATGTGAAATGACACACCACCCTAGTGTCTAGTCTAGTGGAAGGTTGCATTTGTACCCACTAGTACAAATGGATACATCAACACTAACAGACAGTGAGGATGTGTACAGTGTAGCAAAATGGCTACCTATCAATCATAACACATAGGTAGATCATGCAAAACTAAATGACATTTTAACTGAATGATTGCATAGTAATAAGATGCCCATGCAAGGAAACTGATCCTAACTTGACTGGGAAAAGTAGGTGCAGTTGCAGTACATGTGTAACAAAACATGCATTTGAACGCATGCATTCAATCAATAAAACGCAACAGCCTTCACATGTTTGATATTGAGTTAATATGTGACATTATAACGTGTTAAGTCTTTTCTCATCCAGCTTCCAGACCTGAACATTAAAATAATGGAAATGGCCTAAAGTTTAACAAAGCCTACACACTTGACACTTAATGTTCTCAAACTAGTTTTCATGGCAAGTGTTTGGATACATACCAGCGGCTGTAGCTGAGAATACCAGACGAGTCGCCCCTTTACCAACTCGCCCTGGGCGTACAGTCGGTGGAACTGCACGGCCTGGTATTCCTAAAGTAACCTAAGTGAATTATGCTTAAACGGTTAAACATAACCTTATTCCTAACCTCAGTAAAACTATGCCTAACCCTAAACTTATTTCTAACCTTATTCTCAGTAAAACAAAACCGCGGCGGTCGGCGTGAGGTCGGTGGAAAAAAATCGAGGGGCGAGATGGTTTAGGGGCGAGCGACCGTACCTGATACCGTAGCTCATGGGGGAGAGACTAGAGAGGCTGTCTCGAAATTCTACATATCGAAGTGTCCATGAGCAAGACACTTAACCCCTAAGGCCCAAACCACACCAATGCAAAATTTGCAAATAGTCACAACTCCTTGCAACAAAACAGTTTCAAGGACATGTCACACCATCACCAATACAACTCCTTGCAACTGCCATTGGAGATCGCAAGCAACTACATGCAACTACTCGCAGCTGTTTGGTTGCAAGGAGTTGCATCATGGCGAATCATTGGTGTGGTTTGGGCCCAACAGCCATGCACTCATCAAAGCCATCTGAACAGCCACCAGCTGGGTGAAGCTATAAAATCAATGTACCCTCCCGGCGGGGACCAGGGAATACTCCCGTGAAAGAGTAATGACAGTATTGAGTGGGGGCTACGTGTTTTAATCATTTAAATGATTATATTCCCTGCTGGAAAATCCATTTCACCTTCGTTTTGTTGCTTTCTCAGGCAAAGAGGAGGCTGGAGTTGGAAGCCGATGATCCCGCTGACTTGCCATCGGATGTTGGCGGGATTTCCAAGATGCCTGCAACATCCCCCACAACAACAGCCCATCGCCGAAAACAAGCCAAGAGTAAGTCTTTTGTAATGAGATGGGCAATATATTGATATATTAATTATATCTATATTGTGATATGTTGTCTTTCCTGGTTTTAAGCGCACTTTAATCACTTAACCCATTCTGGGCGGAAACCCCTTTTGGTGTTTTAAGCATTATGTTATACTTCGGCACTTGGTGCCGCGCTACGAGCTTGTAGATCTGCTATTTTTGAAAAATGTGGCGCAAATTTTTGAATATAGATTATTTCAGAGCGAACCTTTTTAACTCGAATATTTGCTTCTGGGGATCCCTGGAACTACATATTTTCAAATGGGGATCAGTGGCCAATTACATACATATCTTTGGGGGTCCTTGACATGAAAATGTTTGAGAACGACTGACAGAAACATGCATGGGTTTTTCTAAAAACAGGATTTAGAAGGTATTTGTAGAATCGTCCTCGGGTCTAAATGGGTTAAGTTAGCCCCAATAACACAATTTCACATTTGTAAGCTAGCTTTACTTCTGTTATCCCTGTTTGTCTGTCTGTCCCAAGCCAAATATCAAACCTGCTAGATATTCAGAAATGCAGAATCGCTTTTATCGCCGCCGGATCTCCTCGCAGAGCCTTTCACGCACAGTGAGCAAAACCGTGGTGATCAAAGCCCGATCTTGCGTCAGATTGAGCGTTTTGTCTGCAACCGCCAAAAAAAAAAGCTCCCCGACATCATAATCGAAGCAAATATTGTGCAGTGTGTTGGGGTCATACATGTATACAAATAAAAAACCCACAACACAGACCAGAATGCCATGTTTTTCACTAAACCATTTTTTGTCCGGTACACAGGCAACGACACCAGGCCGTTTCAAGTCGTCAGTCGGCCTACGACACCGCGACATGACACCTCCTTGGGCCTGATGACCCACAGGTTCCTGCAGCTGCTGGCCCGGTCCCACAATGGCACCGTGGACCTCAACGTGGCTTCACAGGAGCTCAGTGTCAGCAAGCGACGCCTCTACGACATCACCAATGTCCTGGAAGGGGTCGAACTGCTCAAGAAACAGGCCAAGAATAACATGCAATGGATGTGAGTTGTTTTGTATTGCGTGTCCATTTGAATGGATGATGCTGCCCCATGGCTGGGGAATATATCGATATTATATTGATGTTTTTGACAAAAATGCATATATAAATTGACATATATTTGTACATACAGTATGTCAAAAAGATGAAGTTACACATGAGCTCTGACTAGAAGAGCGTATTTCCATTTTGGTCCTTTTGAGTGAAAATGTGTTTAAACTGATTGCCCTGTGTCTGAGGCCACAGCCTCCTTTTTCCATGTTCAACAGGAACAAAGTTTGGCTACTCCTCTTTTCAGTCTGTTCCATCCAGGTGCTCCTATGTACATTCCTACCAAGAACATCACATAGTACACAGTAGTGTCGACAAACTACCAAAAGGTCTTGGCTTGTTGGTTGTATACTACAATGTGTGTGTGTGTGTGTGTGTGTGTGTGTGTGTGTTACTCTGCAGGGGTTGTCAATTGCATGTGGACAGTGACCAGGAAGTGTCGTACTTGACCGTTGATCCTCTGCTCCGCGGCGAGATCGAGCGGCTCCACGACGAGGAGAGGAGACTTGATGAACTGATTCAAAGCTGCACACGAGAGGTCAAGGAGCAGCGCGAGGACAGACTCACTCAGAGATATCCTTTCCTTTTCCTTGTCTTTTTAAGCTTGTAGATATTTTTGCATGGAGACACACTGCTCAACAGTGCCACTTTAGGTCACCCGGCAGTATTGCAGCTGTCTGTACTCGCGTATACATATATAGGGACAGACCATAGCAGACATACAAGCTTGGGGTGCATACTTAGTTTAGACTAGTCATTGGTTAGACATGGGTTAGGTTTAGGTGTGCTGCCCCATGGGAGGT
Organism: Electrona antarctica; assembly: GCF_951216825.1. Lineage (NCBI taxonomy): Eukaryota > Metazoa > Chordata > Actinopteri > Myctophiformes > Myctophidae > Electrona > Electrona antarctica. The sequence continues at coordinate 39,864,819 of NC_136796.1, forward strand.
TAGGTTTAGGGTGAGGGTTTGACATGTTGTAGTTGTAATGACTAGTCTAAACCAAAAACTGTCTAAACTAAGTACTGCACCCACAAGCTTCACAGCATGTCGATTTGTGTCGCAAGCTTGTACATCTGCTATTTTTTGGGGGAAAAAATCTAAATCTTGAATGTGTTTGAAATCAGAAGACTGATTTAGAAGTAATTTGTAGAATCGGCCTCAGCAGGGCTTAATGGGTTAAGTGGTTAAAAGCCCTCATGTGGTGGTATTCCTTGACCGTGCCCCTCACGTTTGCCTATATGACACATGAAGACTTCAAAAAGATCCCCTGTTTTAAAGAGCAGACAATGATTGTCATCAAAGCCCCTGCTGAGACCAAACTGGAGGTGTTTGTTCCAGACGAGGTACATTGCTATTTTATGATGATGATGTTTTGTTATCAGTGTCATTTGCTTTCTTTTACAGTGCTCAAAAGCTTAACCCATTTAGGCCTGACCTCAAAATTTAAAAAAGAATCTTTTAAATCCTCCAGTTTTCTGAAATAAATATTTTCACGATTTTTCAAAAATAGCAGATCTGCAAGCTCATAGCGCGCCACCGAGTGGCGCGCTATGAGCTTGCAGATCTGCTATTTTTCAATAGCTAAATTATAACAATGTTTAAAACACCAAAAGGGGTTCCCGCCCAAAATGGGTTAAAGCTGCAACCCGGACCTTATTTGAACCAATCTTTATGGTTAATGGTATACAATGACTTGAGCCTCTGCAGTGGATGCAGTATCTCTCTGATCTTAAGTGAAATGTCCACAGCCCTGCTATGAAACATACCGAGTAGATTTCTTTTTACTTTTTATCGTGCGCATTAGTGAGGACCAATGATGCAGATAGGTTGAACCTGGGCGAAGTTGTCCTTTTAACTCATTTTGAGCGGAACCCCTTTTGGTGGTTACATACGTTATGTTATAATTTAGCTATTGAAAAATAGCAGATCTACAAGCTCATAGCACGGCACTCGACTTGTAGGTCTGCTATTTTTGAAAAATCGTTAAAATGTGCCTCAAATCTTTCAGAAAATTGTCATGATTTAGAAAACATTTTTTTTTAATTTCGACGTCAGGCCTGAATGGGTTAAAATAGACTAAAACTTTAACTTTCTGGTACGTGCAGAGTAGACACCCTGTTCAGGTGTACAAGGTATCAGCTGTGTGTCCTTCTGCTCTGTTCTCTCCAGAGCCTCCAGATCCACCTGAGGAGTACCCAGGGCCCCATCCAGGTGTACCTCTGCTCGGACGACTGCACATCCTTAGACACTGGCGGCTTCCACGACGGCCTCTCTCCTTCGTCTCCAAATACAAAAGACACAGCCTCATCCTTCAAGGTGTCGTCTCCAGGTGAGCATGCAGTGTCTGGGTTTTCCCAGAGCCTTAGCTTTCACTTCATGGGGCCAGTCCAATGGCGGCTCTCCTACATAGACTTCTATTGAGCATGGGGACAACCAACTGGCACAAGTCCTGGACCGGAAGTAGGCAGAAATGCATTGGACTCGGGCAACAGCCCAGCTTTAATGATCTTAAATCCCTTTTATTTTAGATGTTTTTGTAGTAATCTTACAACAAACATTAAAGAGACTTTAGTTGTTACTGTACAATACTAATAAAACAGTTGTCATGTTGCACACATGCTTAGCTCTTGTTTGCGCCGCCCTCGTTGAAAACAATGTATTTCCAACTCCAGCTTGGCTCAGTTCAGGGCTGCATGAACAGTGCTCGAGCGCTCGGTTTCTGCCCCCTCTATATCGTAACTCTTCTATTAGATGGCTCTGCGTAATTCCAAGGACCCGGTCCAAAGTGGTCTCAGGGTCGCCGAAACCGCTCCCCAAAACCTGGTGTTTTGGGGGAGCACTGGTTCCTGTTCATTCAAATTCCTCTTCCATGTTGACTGAGGTGCTCCCTAGCGAGACATAAACAGTGACGGTCTGCAACACTGTTGTGATACAAGCTCACAACCAGTCATGGATGCGACCATTGTGAGCATGGAGGTCTTGCTCTCCCTGACGAGAACACATTTGCGATAGTTTGCATATATATTTTGCACGGAATTTGCTGTGATTTGCACTTAATTTGCATTGGTTTAGTTGGGATTCCTTTTTTCATTTATTATTGATAAAATGTTTTATTAACCGATTTGGTGTACAGGACAATTGGCCGTTTGTCTACATTACAAGGCAAGAGAAGCAACAAACTCCACCTAGGTACTTGTATTACAAAGTAGTGTCAATGGCCATCCACGCATAGCTGTCGATTTGCACATTTACATTCAGGTGATGAACACTGCAGAACTATGGGAACGGGAGATATTTTGGGCAGTGGGCTGTGGGATAATTTATAATCAATAGATCTATAGCTTAGAGTGGAATGCATTGTAATTTGCCAGTTTAACCCATTTAGGCCTGACGTCGGAATAAAAAAAACGTTTGTTATTCCGACGCCACTCGGTGGCGTGCTATGAGCTTGTAGATCTGCTATTTTTCAATAGCTATAGTATAACATACTGCTTAGTTAAAACACCAAAAGGGGTTCCCACAGTATTTGTCCTGGATTCCTGGAAGATATTCTGCGATCCACTATAAAATGTTAAGTTAGAACATGCCCTTAATGCTCAGTGTCAAATTGAACATACGCAGTGATGTAAATAGGGTGCGTTTTGCGTCCCAAAACGCACTTTATAGTTATGGGACGCAATAAAACAACAGCCTCTGCATCCTGTGGACGCAACTTTATCCTGGATGCACTGAAGACTATGGCACTCTCTCGGTCACACACTGTTCTACGTTGAAGTCTAGCACTCTTTCGGTCACACACTGTTCTACGTGGAAGTCTAGCACTCTTTCGGTCACACACAGGCTGCAACATCGGGTCTCATCACAACCCAATGCGCGACCCGTGAAGTCGGGGAGAAAAATAATAAAAGAGAGAAAAGAAAAAGACGGAGTGACAAATCGTTAGCAACAAGCTATGCTAACAGACTGGTGGTGGTGGTGTTGGCTATTAGCTTGTTGCTGCTGCTGATTCAACGCACTGATTGAACTTCACTTCATGTCCGCCTGTAACGTCAACGAATCATGACACCAGCGCTGCAAAAACAGATAGATCTACAAGCTCTCAACGCGCTGCAAACGGCGCTGCAGAGATGGGCGCATCTGCGGGTTCTCAACGCGTTTGTTTTTGCAGCGCTGGTGTCAGGGTTCGTTCACGTTGATCTACAAGCTCTCAACACGTTGTAAACGGCGCTGCAGAGACAGGCGATATATATTATATATATCTATGGGCGCATCTGCAGGTTCTCAACGCGTCGCGTCAGCGGTGCGTTGAGAGCTTGTGAATCTGTCTTTTTTGCAGCTGCCATTCTTCCCTGTAGACAGGGACTCAAGTGACTTCTAAGTTCCACTTTTCCAAATAAATTATTTTACATCCACAATGGCAAAGCTATTTGCATTTTGGCTAAGTACAATAATTGCAACTGCAACTTTTGGTTGGTATATTAAGCTATGTTAAATCCACTGTTGCCCACTATTAGTATTTCTTACTGAGTTGTGCTTGCTAATACTACTATTATTATTTTTGAGTGGTACAACCACTCCCTTACGGAGCTATGTGTGTGTCTGGGTATGAGCACAAAAATAGCATGGTTGTTTTTCACCATCTGTGCGCAACCTAACGCACACACAAACACACACGCACGTATTAACTGTATATATGATGCTTTTGGGGGGTGCCAATACATTACAGTGACAGTACAGTAGAGGGACTGTCATTTCTCAACCGTTTCGGACACGGCACGGCACGCCGGAACCGGCCCGGCCCCCTGGGCGCATTCCTGGGGGTCTGGAACTCCCCCCCCCCCCCCCCCGCGAACCCCCTCACGGAGTTGCACCACTCACTTCACACAGGTGTGATTTTTTTTGGGACTCATAAGATTTTTTTGGGACTCATTTGAATGACCACCTGTGCATCCCGGGACCCATTACATTGAAAACCTATTTACATCACTGCATACCAGTTTTTCCGCACACCTATAATTTCAGTTTAATTGGCACGCAATAAATTATTTCTGGCATGAACTCCCTGTCCAGTATTTAGCTATCTATTACGCTATGGTGTAGCTGTGTAATTCGTAAATAAATCTGCATCCCTCTATACTGGTCAAATCGTTCCTGCTTTGACAAACCTTCCTTGGTAACAATCTGTGTCCTTTGGCGAAATGGAACATTTTCTACATATGTCAAGTTGTCAACCTATAAGTGCAAAAAAACGAAATAAAAAATATGAATTCAAAATGCTGCTTTTCATGTATAGATGATCAACTAGCCTTTCTATAACTCGCTCGCATAACTTGCATAGTTTCACTTTTGCACCTAGGCCCTTGAACACCCTTGTGCTGTTAGAGGGCCCATCAACAAGTAAACATTGAGCTGAGGGTTTTTTTCCATTCAGTGTTTATTAGCGTTTTTGTCTAATAACCAGAGATTGGCCTATGAGATCTCTCTTGTTGCCATGGTTACAGCCCTGCAAGCTATGGGATGATGAATCATCTATCTCTAGCCGCTGGCTACACACTGTCTGTGTCTGTGGTGGTGGTGGGGGGGGGGGGGAACTGTCGGAGCTAGGCAGAGATCAAGTCATAGGAAGGAACAAGCACCTTACATAACTCAAAGTCTACAAATACTTTGAGTGTACACACTCACTGGACTAGTATAATTTCAGCTTTAGGTAGTCGTAATCAATTACATTTTACAATCCCACATGCTCATTTTGATTAAATGGTTAGAAATATTTGTCTCGTACACAATTCTCAATCCCATCTTTCCACTTTTTCTGGTGTCCTTTATCAACCTCTCCTCCTCCCTTTGTCTTTCCAGACGGCGCTAACCACTCTGCTCGCAATAACGGTTTCTCCAGCCCGTTGTCTGGACGGACGGAATCTTCGCCTCTGTCGTTTAGCGTCGCCTCTTCCTCCCCCCTGGCCCCTACCTGCCTCACGCACATCCGGCCGCACTCCAGTGACCAACAGACATTTGTCACCCTCACGCCGCCTCACGCAGGCTCCGATTACCTCCTTAGCATGGGCAAGGACGAGGGCATCACTGACCTTTTCTCCTCTGTTTTGCTTTGACTGTCTGCCCAGGAGCTACAGTTCAGTCAGACGGTCAGACCCCGCTACAGATCCCTCTGTAGCGCGGTGGTTCGCTGGTTCTCAAACGTTTGAATTTCAAGGAACCCCCCCGGTGTGGTACGTATTAGACCACGGACCCCCATGACTCTTTGAGTGTACAAATGGAACCAAACGGTTCCTGCTTTTGCAAAGCAGGATCTCTGTGGCGAGCTGGGATTGGTACCCAACGAACATCATTGTTTTTCTTTTCTAAAAAAAACAAACATTGAGAGACTGTGTTCTTCTCGTGTCTCTTGGACTTGCACTGACAGGCCTTGTCCGTCAAACCCCCAAACCCTTTCCCTACTAGACTGCCTGCCGCAAGCTGTAGCATGTCTGAAAGGGCTTCTGAAAGGGGTAAGTAACTGTTCTCTTCCTGAGTCAGCTGCTTTGACACCATGCTCATGCATGACCTGATGGTATTGATCCCAGCTGGCAGCTGGTGCCCTCTAGTGGTTGGAAAGAGACTTTTTGGCATCATAGTAGAGGACCTGGCTAAGTTTTGTATGCACTTAATTTTTGGAGAGAATATCTCCTGGCTAATATGACCCCCGCGAACAATTTAGGAACTGTGAGAAATTCTTTATCCGGGACAACATACCTGAAAATGACCACGCCCTTTTAAAAAGAACCGTTACTTAAAACATGGCTCTATCTTCTGCTCAAAATGTTCCAAATACTCCTGTTTGAATACTCAATAGACCAAACGCACGGTGGTCATCTTGCCATAAGTTAACACAGAGAATTTCAATCGTCAAATAACCTTCACTGCTGAGTATTTCACTAAGCTTTGAAGAATCACCCGGGTGCTAATGTAGGTCCGTTTCACGAAAATCCGCCTGAATATATTCCAATCGTTTGTCGTTGTGTCGAGAAATGCTGATCAACAACAAAGAAGGGGACACGGAGCGACCCGTAGCGCAACACCGTTGCAATAGGAATGCATGGAACCTCAATTTCCCATCTAGGAAACCAGCGTCAGTTTTAAAAGTGATCAAAATTGGCAAATGAAACGATGAAAACAAAAGTCGGTAATGTCGTGATCGGCAGGGAAGTACCTGTAGGTCTTTATCAAAAATGCCGGGAATGTCGTGATTAGCAGTCAAACTGTTGGCAGGGTGGAAATTAGCCGCAATTTTCCATTGACAGCCCATACATCCAAACAGACAAAGTCGTTTGGATGTCGTTCCAACAGGTGCACAAACCATTTGCGCAGCCCTGACTAAATATAAAATGATATCATTTCACAATGTAGCTTTCATATTGTGCAACTGAAAACCCTGAACAGTTCCTGAAAATAATTATCTTCCAAAAACCTAATCTGTCATAATCATTTGTTTTTTATTTTCCAGGATCATACCGTACTTGTTTTGCAAGACATTTGGGCTCTTGTAATTTTCCATGACGATCAAAAAATGTCCTATCTAATTATATTAAATTACGTCAAACTCGCCAACATTGCAGCTGTACGAAAAGCTTGAATTATGAAAGTGTTTCATAAAAATCCAACATAGACATGTTATGAGCTACTTTATGTCAAGAAATTCCCTGCAGGTGATTTTGTTTCCTAAGTGTTGGAGTTTGGAAGCGTTGGTTGGATAATCACCCAACAGCCCTGCGTACCACCTGTTTTCAATTTGCACATAATGCAGGAAGCAGCAGGACGTTGCTTTACTGAAAGCTTCCAAACTCCAACACTTAACCCATTCAGGCCTGACGTCGAAATTAAAAAAAAAAAAGTTTTCTAAATCATGACAATTTTCGGAAAGATTTGAGGCACATTTTAACGATTTTTCAAAAATAGCAGACCTACAAGCTCGTAGCGCACCACTCGGTGGCGCGCTACGAGCTTGTAGATCTGCTATTTTTCAATAGCTAAATTATAACAATGTTTAAAACACAAACGGGTTCCCGCCCCAAAATGGGTTAATGGTTAATGTGGTTAAACGCTAACGTGACATGGATGCGTTCCAGGTCTCAATGGATTTAATAATCACCTGCAAGGAATTTCTTGACATAAAGTAGCTCATAACATGTCTACGGTGGATTTCTATGAAACAAACACTTTGCAGATAGAGGATAATTCAAGCTTTTTGTACAGCTCCAATGTTGGTGAGTTTGACGTCATTTAATACAATTAGATAGGACTTTGTCTGTTTGAATGTATTGCGGCTAGTTTCCACCCTGCCATTAACTTAATGGCAAGATGATCGCACATGGTCTATCGAGTATCAAACGAGTATTCTGAACATTTTGTCGCACCTCAGAACATTGTAGCTCCAACGGTTTAGAAGATGGAGCCTTGTTTTAAATAGCAGTTATTTTAAATAGGCGTGGTCATTTCCGGGTATTTCATCCCGGATGGAGAATTACTCACAGTTCCTAAGTTGTTTGCGCGGGTCATAATAGCCAAGAACAGTTGAGAATTGAGATATTCTCTCCTAAATGAAGTGCATACATAGGTCGTGACCTGACGGTCTATCATGATCAAGTCATCAGGAGGGGAGATTGTTTAGCTTCAGACTGCAACGCTGTGCGAGTGGACTAATCTGTACTCCTTTAAAGTGCCTTTTCTCATGTTGTGCAGGATTGGCCAGCTCTCAGTTGATTTAACGCGTTTATTTTGAGACTTTGAGACAATATTTATTATTTGTAATTCACTTGCAAAAGACACATTTTTTGATTTGTATGGTTTTATTTTAGTTATAAAGCATGCCTTTTCACTTGCAAGAGACACATGGTGACACGGTAAACGTCACTCAAACAAAGCTCAACCAATGAAAGCTAATTTAGTTTTACCTTTGTAACCCTCTCTTTTTTTGTATCCATTTAAAATTCGCCCATTTGACTAATCTGGCAATGGTCTGTGATGATCTAGGCCAGTGGTTCTCAAACTGTGGGTAAGGTAAGGGGCCACTTCTAATAATTTTGAAAATAGCTGATTTGCATGTTGTCAAACAAAGTCAAACAAAATGTAATGCCTGTTAGGGTGGTGGGGGGTCCCCAGTTCAAGACCTTGTCAGGGTGGAGGGGGTCCCCAGTTCAAAATAGGATTATTTTGAGGGGTTGGAAAAGTTTGAGAACCACTGACGCCTTCTAAAACCCAACAAAGTTTTCTGTAAACCTTCAAATTCTTATTCAAAAATTGAAAATAATTATGCTGCTACATGTATAGCAACAACTAATCAGACACGGAGCCATTGAAAGGTATAACAACGTATAGGTTGCAACAGGTCTAAGTGGGCTAGACTACAGATAAGAGGTTTGATGAAAAACCTATAAATAATGCGTTTTAATCTGTGTAGTTTTAGTTCATATTACAGCGTTTTCTAACCGCTTTCTCTGCCTGTTTACTTGTTTAGGCGTACGATTACCTAATTTGAACATGTAACCTTTATCCCCCTGCCGATAAAATGCTGACTTCCCTGTTGTTGAGATGGTTTTCTAAACTGGCCAACAATGAGAGCAAGGTGTTATTTGGAATCACTCTGTCCCTCTATGCCTGGAAATAACACTACGGCTATGCACGCAGATGCCACTGTTGTGTGAAGTTTTATGACTTATGTTTGAATTGTGAGTGAGAACGTTGAGCAGCCTGAAGAATTGAAGTGTATATATAAAGTTGTCCTTTGTATTTACATCAGCAGTCTGGACTTTCTTTACAGAGTTTGTTACAAAGTTCTAACTATTCTATAGCCCCGCTGTATTGGTGTCAGCCAGGTCATGTAACGTTCCTTGGCTGAGAAGTAAATTGCGAGAATCGTTGCGGGTCAAGGGCCACAGGTTTTATGCAGTATGTGTGCTGGCTCCAATTACATTGAGTGGCATCTGTACATGATGAAAAGACTAGAATGTATTGTAGTGGCGTTCTATAATGCACCACTAGATGGCACTGTTATCCTACAGAACACCAGACAATCAGTGGTGGTGACAGGGTTGTTTACACAAATTCAAAGGCATTCTGCTTACTTGAGCAGTACAGTGGAAAGGCAGGGCATGGCAAGAACAAATAGACAGACAGTCAGCAATACACAATCAATATTATTAATAATACATTGCGGGTTCATCAGTGTGCACCACATACTCACACTGGTGAATATTGGTACACAAACTGGTTGAATCATTGGGTCGCTCTGAAGTATTGGGAGTTTTACAAAGGATGTAAAATGAATTGTCTGCTCCATGTCTCTTTTTTATGTTCAAATTGATAGTGTTTTATGGAAACCCTAAGTACAGTATGACGTTACAGTTTCATAAATGAGTCTCTTTTCGAAGCTTTGTTATTAATCATTCAGTTGTGATAGGCAGAACAGCATTCATAGTAACCTGGTGTCTTCAGGAAGCTATAATGTGCAAAACTCAATTTTAGTCCATGGACATCGATCATGCAAAGTATCAGGATAGGGGTTATTTTGTACTGAAAACAAGAAACTGTTGTGCTTGGAAGATGCATATAGCCTCAGTGCAATGACTGATCTATTCTAAACGAGATGTTATGAATAGGCAGCAATACGACTTAGTTAGCGGCCCCTTGACTGATCCAGGCTCATGATGACAACATTACTTAAATCCTCCCTGTTTACTGTATGTGATCTCACTTAGAAAATCCGCTGGCAGCTTAGGGAAGCTTTCTGGGTGTAATTGCCTTCATGCAACGTTGTGTGCTTTTGTCAGTGATTAAAGTGTCTGTTTTGTTTTTAGGTGCTTTGTTACTGTAATAGTGTAGTAGTGGAGCCGAGCCACTGGAAGCCACCAAAGCGTTATCTCCAACACAAACAGAACTGTATGGCACAGATCCAAGGGCAAAATAAATTCAGCGATTGGTAACTAATCAAAGTTACTCGTTATATGCATACTACTAACTAGTCATTAACCCATTTTGACCTGAGTTCAGATTCTAAAAATGTCTTCTACATCCTGACAGTTTTCTGAAAAAGCTGTTTCTATGTCGGTCGTTCTTCGATTTTTCAAAAATAGCAGACCTACAAGCTCGTAGCGCGCCACTCGGTGGCGCGCTATGAGCTTGTAGGTCTGCTATTTTTCAATAGCTAAAGCATAACACGATGCTAACACCAAAAGGGGTTCCCGCACAAAATGGGTTAATGGATTTGTCCATGCTACAATTTGTTTTTATGGCACCAAATGTAACCGTGATGAGGTGAATCTTGTCTCCGGTCCTTCACACATTTCAATTGTAAGTCTAGGAATCGGGCTTTTTACTTAAATCAGCCGTGAATTCCATCAGTGTGAATGTTGCACTTTTTGACGCCTCGCTTTGCTGCCTTTCTTTGTCTCTGTCACAAGTGTCTCAACGACCTCATCACCACCTTCCACATGATGATGTAATCTGCCAGAAGCCTGCTGTGTCCAAAACCGATCCATAGATGGCAGTGTTGGTCCTCAAAAGGCCCACTCTAGACCATTTAACCCAGTTCCCCATAAACAGTGGCTCACACTTAAGTTCATGGAAAGTCACTGGATTGATGCTATTATTGATTCATGTACTGTATGTTGTTTCAGTTGTTGTTCTCCGCTCCCCCTTTTCACCTCCGTGCCAGGAAGACTGATTTGCACATGAACAAAAAAAACGAGTGAATATTGAATCGGGTCAATATCGAATGAGGTCTGACGTAAGCCTTTCTCAAGAGGACTTGGGTTAAAAGATCAGTCAATCTACCTGTCAATCAGCTAATCAATCAATCGATGGAGTTTCATTTTTAGAGTGCTTTTCCTTGTCACCCACCACCTAATGACATAGCCGTCTTGAACCGGGATTGGATTAGGACTAGGAAACACATAAAAGCCTCAAGTGGAAAGAATTGATGGAGAGTAGGTCCCTGTGCATTGGCTGCCCGTGTACAAAATGAGGCTGTTGCTACTCAAACAATGTGTAAAGGCTGATTAGTTTGCCTAGCAGTAGAACCTTCTTTCTCTGCAAACCACTTCGTCCTCTGCATGCGCTCCCGGCGACCAGAATGTTATTTTAGCATCTGTTCTACGCTGAAGCAGCGGGGAGGGAGACGGCAACCAGTAGCAGGGAGAGGAGAAACGAGTGCGGGTTAAAAAGAGAGAGGAGTAGTAGGAACGCAGAGGAGAGACTTACTATTTGCCTCTCATTGGCTGTGGCGAGGACGCGGCGTCTGTTTGCGCGGCGCGCCCGCAGCCAATGGGCTGCCTGTGGTATATTTTTGGGTTTATGAATGAAACGGCAGCGAGGGGAGTGGGGACGGGAGTTGCTTGATTTCATCAGTCGTTGCATGTGATGGTAGTAGGCTACCACAGAGCGGAATGTCCTTCATTGTTTCAGTGGCCTTCGAAAAGGACCTGTCCTCCATGGAGCGTGCACACATTGCTGACAGCTGTGGAGGTGATGATGATGATAGCCTGTCCTTACTCTTAAGGAAACACCAGCAGGCTGGGCTGATCGTCACATCACACTGATACCTGAATGCAGACTGAGAGCCCATTTAACTCATTTAGGCCTGACGTCGAAATACGAAAAAAGTCTTCTGAAAGAATATATATTCAAAGATTTGTGCCGCATTTTCACGATTTTTCAAAAATAGCAGACCTACAAGCTCGTAGCGCGCCACTCGGTGGCGCGCTATGAGCTTGTAGATCTGCTATTTTTCAATAGCTAAAGTATAACATAATGTTTAGTTAAAACCAAAAGGGGTTCCCCCCGCCCAGAATGTGATAAAGCACTGCTACTTGTTATGTAGGTCAGTGTGTTACTCAAAGTACTATTCTACGAGCTCACAATGTGTGCTTGTAGAGTGGCTATTTTAAGCAAACGGATTTGTTGTGGGGGGCTTAGTATGGACCCCTTGGGGGGACTCCAGTCAATTTTAGGCAGGGTTTTAAGTAGTTAAAGGAGTAGTTCACCCCCCAAAAAATGACTTATTTTCTATCAATCACGCATCCCACGAAGCCTTGTATTGAATTCACAGATCCTTTTTCCTAAGCCACTAATTAGATGACTGGCGAAGTCTCCGCCTCTCCGGTAGGAGACTCGATTTAGTCTCAATTGAAACTCAATTGAGTCTTTACTGAGCACGAGCAGCCACCCGGCCATCAAATTATTGGCTGGGGCACAACTATTTAAAAGTGGTTAAGGGCCGCTGCCAAGACAAAACCATAAGTCTGACATAAGTGAATTGACCAGCCACGCTCTTACTGTTACTGTACATCCCAGCCAGTCAGAGACTCGTCTGATATTTCTCTGGGATAACCTGGATATGCTGACTTGTGATTGAAACCGTCTGTCACTGGAAAGACTGTTGGTCTGACCATACACAAACACTTACCTGCAGTTGCGTGCACAGATAGACACTAGGGGGTGCTAGAGCCCCTGCCCTTTTGGCAATGTGCCCTTTTGGGGATTATTTTTGTACAGTGTACTGTACACTGTACAGTATGTGGACCATGGTGACATTGATCAATTCTTCATAAAAAGCTTCTAATATATTATTTAGGCCCCACAACCTATAAATCTCACACTATTAAGGCAACCGGCCGCTTCCACGTGCTGCACAAGGTGCCCTTTTTTCCACTTGAGCACCTGCCCCTCTAAATGTCTGTGCACACCACTGCTTACCTGGAAAATGACTAATAAAAGTACATACCGTAGTTAGGTGGAGCACAAAACATAAGCAGCCGGTTTCATACAACTGATTATTAAGATTTCCTGCAGATAACTCCTCCAAGTATACACCACCAAAAAAAAGAACAGTTGACCTGTTTTGGCAGGGTCTGTTGTAGATATGGCCGTAGGGAATTGCTTTTCCTATTTATCTTGTATTAAGCTAGCTGTAGTATCAAGGATGTGATGTCCTCACTTGACTCTTTCTACTGTTTATGCTGACACACACACACACACACACACACACACACACACACACACACACACACACACACACACAGAGATCGTGTGTCTTACAATTAAGACACATTGATGTAAATCCAAGAAAGTTACCTTAAAAGAATGTCTCAAGTAAAGCTATGCTTGTAAAAAAAAAACCCCAATAAAGATGAAGAGCATTACTCTGCCAGGGTGCTGTGTAAAATGATCAGAGTCGTCGTAACTAGTTATTTTCTGTAGATGGGGATGGGGATGGGGGGGGGGGTTGTTTAGGATCAATACGCAGCCCCTGGCTGCAGGAATCCATACGGCAGGTCGCAGTATGGATCGAGCATTAGAGAAAGTGATTTTCCCCTGTCATGTTGTCTTTAGAGGCCTGTCTGCACCAAGGCTTGACCTCCTTGCAGTACAGGGGGCTCTGGCTTCGGATACAGTATGTTAATCCATTTAGGCCTGACCTCAAAATTTAAAAAAATAGCAGACCTACAAGCTCGTAGCGCGCCACTCAGTGGCGCGCTATGAGCTTGTAGATCTGCTATTTTTCAATAGCTAAATTATAACGATGTTTAAAACACCAAAAGGGGTTCCCGCCCAAAATGGGTTAAAGCTGCAACCCGGAACTTATTTGAACCAATCTTTATGGTTAATGGTATACAATGACTTGAGCCTCTGCAGTGGATGCAGTATCTCTCTGATCTTAAGTGAAATGTCCACAGCCCTGCTATGAAACATACCGAGTAGATTTATTTTAGCTTGTAGATCTGTTATTTTTCAATAGCTAAAGTCTAACATAATCCTTTAAAACACCAAAAGGGGTAACTTCCCGCCCAAAATGGGTTAATATACTCTGGGATTCATGTACAGCCCTCTGTAGGCTCTAGGGTTTATAGAAGTGAATTATATACATTATTATATTGCGGTTGCCTCAGCAGAAGATTCAAGGAATTGAATTGGCCGCCTCTCGCACACAGCTGTGCCCTGGCTCAGGGCAGGCGACGAGGGGATGGTTGGAGTGTAATGGCTACTTTCCGCTTGTTCTTTGGTTTTGAGGTTTGTGTTTTTCCTCGCCCCGGCCCGTGCTACGCGGTGTGGGCGTGCAACGCTTCAGCTGTCGTGTGACGACGACGACGGCGGCGGCGGCGGCCTCGCGACCTGCTGTGAACTCTTCTCTCCAACCATCACCCTCCACAACGGATATTTGCTTTCTCCAGAATCGGTTCCACTTGGAATGATCAAATATTTGCATAGTCAAAACTAGGCGTGAACCCGGTCCCGTCGATCCGGGCCCTTTAACCAGTAGAGACAAAGACCAGTCAGCCGTCATTTGCATATGATTTGCATAGAATCCCTCATGTGACTGTTTGGGAATGTCAGGAGGCCAAATTAACCAGTGTTCCGTTCTACCCGGATTTGCATCTCATTTGCATGGAACTTGCCTAACGAGGGTTACTTAGCTGAGTGACCCCCGCAGATCTCTTGGAGAGTCTGGATAGTGAGATGGGCTAATTTCATTAACCCATTTAGACCTGACGTCGAAATTTAAAAAAAATTCTTCTAAATTCTGACGGTTTTCTGAAATACCTATGTTGCTGTATCAGTGGTGCTCAATATTTCATGTCAAAGTATATGTAATTGGCCACCGACCCCCATCTGAAAATATGTTGTTCCAGGGACCTCCCCAGTAGCAAAGTTTGAGTTAAAAACTCGCTCTGTAACAATATATATAAAAAAGATTTCAGGCACATTTTCACGATTTTTCAAAAATAGCAGACCTGCAAGTTCATAGCGCGGCACTCGGTGCCGCGCTATGAGCTTGTAGATCTGCTATTTTTCAATAGCCAAAGTATAACATAATAATTAAAACACCAAAAGGGATACCCGCCCAAAATGGGTTAAGGCCGGCGTCCGTTTGACTGAGAGTGTAGCGTTTGGATGTAATCATTATAAGGGATGAGTATAGGCAAGCTGTTCCTAATCACGGCGCTTTGCGTTGCATATGGACATTGTGTCATATTTACTGTAAGGATGAAAGATTAGGCGTGGACGGGATAGTGGGCAGCATCAATCTCACTCAGGATCTTCGGGCGGGTACATTAATCATCTCATCTATGGAAAAGTGGTCCTCATCAGACTCCCAGGCCAGAGTCTGCACACATGGCGGTGATCAGTAGGGTTGCTGGAAGGGGACAGAAGGATAGTTGGTGGCTGACTGAGCAGTTACATGAGCCCAATACTTCTTCATTGATCCCCAGGTCCTACGTTATATGTTAAGTAGCGTTTCTTTGTCCCATTAATGTGTTTATGTGGATGTCCGTCGTCTGCCCAGCCTCCCACCCTCTGGTTTCAGCTGCAGAACTCGGGTTTAGGACTCATCTAGGTTCATCAACGAGGTCTTTTTTTTTTTGCGGAACAAAACTCAGTCCCACCACCATCTTCATTTGTATCCCTTCAGTCTGGAAATGTAGAATACAGCTGCCCTCAATATACATGTACATGTTTTACAACAGCGTGGCTATGCAGGAGGCTAGCCATCTATGAGAGGTCGGACGTCAGTGTGCGTCTTCGTTTGTCTCCGCTGGTCCGATCAGCACCAGTTTCTTGTGCTACACTTTTCACATGGTTCATACTTTTTTTGAAAAAATCTAACATTAATTTTATTGTGGCAGTTAATGGGGCTCCTCGTCGGGCAGAAACCTTGCCCATCGTTTGGGTCATAAGTCATGCATATACCATCTGATCTTAGGCTATGGGACCAGACTGTTTTGCAAACTACAGTAGTGTACTGGCAACGCATTCTCATGTCCAACTCGTCATATTTTGACACTTGGTTTGGTGCTTTTGGCGTCCGTTACTGATGCAGAGGATGGCAGGTGCCTGTCTCTTACCATGTTGCCGATGACGGAATGAATGATTGATTTATTGATATCTTCATTGATTATGAAATAAGGCTTTATTAGTCAGTAATGCAAACAGCACAGTCAGACATTAAGGCTAAAAGGACAACACAAAGACACGGATGTCATCAACAAATACAAACCACTATGTACAAAGGAGAAAACGGTGGCAGTGAATGACACCTCCTTCGTCACATGTAACATAACCTACCAAGGCCACCATGATCAAAAGGATACCGCTTGTTTCCATTGCGGTGATCGAAACCGATTCCCACTGTTATCGGTTTGCACCTCGACGGGGCAGAGCTCCCTTGGGCACACCTCACAAGGTTCAAGCCCACTTTTCTAGACCCGGGCGGCTGGCGTAGCCGTCTGGGCACCTTGGCTGGTAATCCAGTCTGGCAGTGTGCCACGGGTTCGACTCCCGATCCCGACAGCCTTTACTGCGTGTTAGCGTGATAGCACCTGATAGCAGGTGATTGTGAACATGACAGCTTCTATAATCAAAAAAGTGACACAATAACAGTGGTGTAAAGTAACTTAAGTACATTTACTCAAGTACTGTACTTAAGTACACTTTGAGGTATTTGTACTTTACTTGAGTAAAGTCAAATTGTCCAATACTTTTACTTCTAGTCCACTACATCTCAGAGCCAAAACCTTTACTTTTACTCCACTACAATTATTTGAAAACTTTAGTTATTAGTATTACCCTATTGACAGAGTCGTCTCTGTGTAATACTTTATGGTGTCGTCCACAGTTAACAGTTTTGTATTGAGTTGTGCTTGAAATGTACTGTAATAAAATGCATCAATCAATCAAGTCTTGTATTCGGGACAATACGGGTAGTTACTTTGGAGATTTTAATTTAGATTAGAAAACATACATTAACCACCTCAACCCTATATATTTCGGCCATTTGATAGCTTACAATCTACAAGCTCGATCTACAAGCTCACACTGTGTCGCGATGCAACGCATTGTGAGCTTGTAGATCTGCTATTTTCAAATGATTTTGTACACATTTTGAACCTGTGAAATGGGACGTTCTGCAATATGAGTACTTTTACATTAATAAATTAATTGTAAATAA
Source organism: Electrona antarctica (assembly GCF_951216825.1). Lineage (NCBI taxonomy): Eukaryota > Metazoa > Chordata > Actinopteri > Myctophiformes > Myctophidae > Electrona > Electrona antarctica. The sequence continues at coordinate 39,881,869 of NC_136796.1, forward strand.
CATGCACAAATGCAAGGAAACTAACTTGAGCTCACTAAAATTGCAAAACCGTGATCACTGGAGTCAGAACTTGGGTCACCAGTTGTAGCGTAACTAAAACTAGCAACACTACATTTCTAATTTTAATTAGGTTATGCAGTCGTATACCATGTGATTGTGCTAGGGAAGTTCGATTAGGAAGGGGGTTCACAGTCCACATTGCGTGTCTGTGTGTGTGAGAGATGCACCACATGTTTAAGGAAATGTTGGCTGACGAAAAATCTAAAATAAAAAAAACGAGACAGGGCTGACCCACCGGGAACATTCCCAAACGTCCTGATGGCCAGTCTGTGCCTAGAGGGCAGGGGAGTCTTTATGGGCCAATGGATTCTCTCAGATAAATATGTACAGCATTTCAATACAGAGAATGAATTGTGTCTTTGTTAAATGCTGTCCTCCCACATGCCATGTTGAATCCAGACAACAACTGCGGGAGATATATCGTCTACAGACATTTCATAATGTTATTTGTGTCTTCAAAGTGGAAAAAGCACGAGACTGGAAATAAGAACTATTTCTGTTTGGACAAGTTGGATCATAGGTCTCTTAGGACATGTTTGAGTCATTGCTAGGTAATGTTAGCAGCTGTGACTTTACATTTTGACCTCTTGGGATAGTTGTTAAATTAAGCTTTGCATATTGGGGTCGGGGAATGTTTCATCGGCCATGTCCATATGCACACATCCCCTGTCCTCGTTTAACCCATGGTACTATTAGGAGCAGGGGGTGGCTATGGAGCGGCGCCCGAGGAGCAGTCAGGGCTTCAGTATCTTTGCTCGTGGAGACTTTGTTGTGATGCTGTGAGGAGCCAGGTTCAAACTGGGATTGGACTGGAGTGGATATTTATATTTAAGGCTTAACTGTCCCTGTGGGGCAATTTGGATTTCAACAGCAGTGAGCAAAACCAATGCACATCATAAAAGAAAATACATATAACATATACATGGTAGATGTCGTCATACAAATGTGGTGTGCAATTTCGAAGCTTGTTCAAAAACCCAACAGCCGAGGGCACAAATGATCTAAAATATCGTTTGGCTCTTGTAGGAAAAGTGTACCTCCTCCCTGATGGCAAGAGGGTGTTGAGTGTCCGCCAGGATGGCCTTCGCCCTCTGAGTGGCTCTGAAATGATCGTTCAAGGTAGTGCCAATGGTCTTTTGGCTAAGTAGAACCATTTTACCATGCTGAGGTTGCCAAAACAACAAATCATGAATGCAAAAGTTCAAACTTCAAAGTGACTCAATAAAATAAGAAGAAGGCAACACTGAAACCCAACAAACTTTCTCAAGTAGTCAACAGTCTCAACAGTCTCTAGTTTTTTTTTGCAGACAGTCGGTGTTGGCAACAAAAGTCATTTTGCCATCCATGATGGTGCTCAAGTCCCCATACTTAGTATCTCCACAACATGTCTAATTTCTAGCCAATTGTTTCTCTAGTGAGGGTACCCCTAAGGTATGAGGAGGTACGTGAGAGAAAGTGGAAAATGGAGATGATTATGTTTCTGTTAAGTGTTAAGCCACTCAAACCAAACCTTTGACCCTTATTAGCCCATTTGGTTAATTTTGTACTGGTCCATTTTGGGTCTCGTAGTTAAAAACAAACTGAGAATCTTATTGTGTAGATTGGGGTACCAAAGATTAAAAAGAAAACTTGGGCCCATGACATACTGGATATCAAATTGGGAATCCTTGAAATGAGAAGGATTTGAGTATCACTGAATTAGAGTTCCATGTAAATAGAGTAAGACTTCACCAAACTGCAGCACCTGTGGCGGCTGTGGCTCAGGAGGTAGAGCAGGTCGTCCAATGATCCATGGGTCGGCGGTTCGAATCCCGGCTCCTCCTGTCTACATGTCGAAGTGTCCTTGGGCAAGACACTGAACCCCAAATTGCTCCCGATGTGCTGGTTGGTACCTTGCATGGCTTCCGCTGCAATCGGTGTATGAATGTGTGTGTGAATGGGTGAATGTAATGCACAATCTATGTAAAGCGCCTTGGATAAAGGCGCTATATAAATGCACCATTTACCACCTTTATTTCAGGTAGACGAGTTTTAGAGGGCAGCCAACCTTGATTGTTAATTAACAGTGTTATCAACTGAATCACTATGGAGACAGTCATAAATCAGTATTCTCAGCTACCGTTATATAAGCGTAGATAAATTACCCTATATCTACTGTTTTGTTATTGTCTCCGCCTGGCCGGAGGCGTGGCAGAGACACACTGGATGCCAGAGCACAAACTTGTTTTAGCGCCACCATGCAGTAGGCCAATATTTGCTAAACACAAAGCGGTACACAGTATCTCTATTCTCTATAGTCCTAAAACGAAAAATATCAGATATACACGCTCACAGCCCGTCACTTTGTGCTGCGCTACAAGCATGTATACATTTGCTATTTTTGAAATTCTTTAATAAACCAATCTGGGGGTACCTGGCAGAAAACATTTTCAGATGGGGGTGCATGGCCAAATAGAATAAATATATATCTATTTGGGGGAGGGGGGGGGGGGGGGGGGTTCTAGGCATGAAAAAGTTTGAGAAGAACTTCACCAAACGACCGAGCCTCCTCAGAAACAACAGTCTACTCGGGGCCCTTGCTATAGTTCACCTCTCAGAAACAACAGTCTACTTGGGCCCCATGCTATAGTTCACCTCTCAGAAACAACAGTCTACTCAGGGCCCTTCATTGCTATAGTTCACCTCTCAGAAACAACAGTCTACTCACGGCCCTTCATTGCTATAGTTCACCTCTCAGAAACAACAGTCTACTCGGGGCCTTCATTGCTATAGTTCACCTCTCAGAAACAACAGTCTACTCACGGCCCTTCATTGCTATAGTTCACCTCTCAGAAACAACAGTCTACTCACGGCCCTTCATTGCTATAGTTCACCTCAGAAACAACAGTCTACTCACGGCCCTTCATTGCTATAGTTCTCCTCTCAGAAACAACAGTCTACTCACGGCCCTTCATTGCTATAGTTCACCTCTCAGAAACAACAGTCTACTCACGGCCCTTCATTGCTATAGTTCACCTCAGAAACAACAGTCTACTCACGGCCCTTCATTGCTATAGTTTTCCTCTCAGAAACAACAGTCTACTCACGGCCCTTCATTGCTATAGTTCTCCTCTCAGAAACAACAGTCTACTCACGGCCCTTCATTGCTATAGTTCACCTCTCAGAAACAACAGTCTACTCACGGCCCTTCATTGCTATAGTTCACCTCAGAAACAACAGTCTACTCACGGCCCTTCATTGCTATAGTTCACCTCTCAGAAACAACAGTCTACTCTGGGCCCTTCATTGCTATAGTTCACCTCTCAGAAACAACAGTCTACTCGGGCCCTTCATTGCTATAGTTCACCTCAGAAACAACAGTCTACTCACGGCCCTTCATTGCTATAGTTCACCTCTCAGAAACAACAGTCTACTCGGGGCCTTCATTGCTATAGTTCACCTCTCAGAAACAACAGTCTACTCTGGGCCCTTCATTGCTATAGTTCACCTCTCAGAAACAACAGTCTACTCTTGGCCCTTCATTGCTATAGTTCACCTCTCAGAAACAACAGTCTACTCACGGCCCTTCATTGCTATAGTTCACCTCTCAGAAACAAGAGTCTACTCACGGCCCTTCATTGCTATAGTTCACCTCTCAGAAACAAGAGTCTACTCGGGCCCTTCATTGCTATAGTTCTCCTCAGAAACAACAGTCTACTCACGGCCCTTCATTGCTATAGTTCACCTCTCAGAAACAACAGTCTACTCGGGGCCCCATGCTATAGTTCACCTCTCAGAAACAACAGTCTACTCACGGCCCTTCATTGCTATAGTTCACCTCCTCAGAAACAACAGTCTACTCACGGCCCTTCATTGCTATAGTTCACCTCTCAGAAACAACAGTCTACTCGGGGCCTTCATTGCTATTGTTCACCTCTCAGAAACAACAGTCTACTCGGGGGCCCTTCATTGCTATTGTTCACCTCACTCCACCTCAACGAGGCTTGCCACCAAGTCATGGTGCTCCCTCATTGTCTGGATGCTCCCATCATCATCATCATTAAACATCACTTATCATTGTTGGCGTGACGAGACAAGAAAACAAATCAAAATAAAACAAAATCAATAACCATTCTGGGCTGGCATATGTGCTATAATTGGGTCTCGATGAATATATGTACTGTCTATCAACAATGAATAGATTAGTGGATATTTATTGGGAATTTTATCAACGGTTATCCTTAACTAGCGTGTCAATTGTGAGAATGACCATCTTAACGGTTGGAATTAGTACAGAGGCATGGTATAGAGTTCAACCAGACGGTGTATTTATTCACCAAAACACTCACCAACAAAGAGAACCTTCAATTTTGGCATAGTGGGGTCCAGCTTTCCACCCCTCTGACATCCTGACTATGGTCCAGCCCAATCTACTGAAACACACAACAGGTAATGTTAAGCATCCAATGAAACCACAACAATAAAACTTCACACTACAAATACATTGCACTCTCCATATTGCACTATGGTAAATTGACTGGGGAAATTATTAGAAGTGCAAATGTGCTGTGCAAATGTCATTCAATAATGGTTACATGTGCCAACAGAAGTAACAGAGGAACCTCTCTGTTACATCGATGTTTGGCATTATGAGGAGTAGTAATACTTCTACTGTGCTACTTGCTATAACAGAATAGCAGCGCCATGAACAGTAATGTTCTGTCTTAATGCTCCGAGTCTTAATGTCTTGCTTAGGCTAATGTTTTGTGTAAAGCACTTTGAATTGCCTTGTTGTTGAAAAGTGCTAAACTTCAACTCGCCTTGCCTAATGGTGCAGTAAATATAAGAACAATAAGTGGTGCAATAAAGGGAGCAGAGATACTACAGTGGTGGTGTGCGGAAGAGTCCATCCATGTGCAAGAGTTCAACATTTAAACTGTGGCACTTTAATACGTAGAACTTCCACGGAGGAATGAACCCATTATAAATGTTTTTGATATGTCTAATGTTTGTATTATCGTCGCTTTCGGGTGCAAACCCTTTATTTCCAAAACAAGCTTGTAGATCTGTCATTTTCACTACTTTTATGCGATACACCAGGGCATTAATTTACGAAAAAAACAAAGTAGTTGAAATATGGAGATTACAAGGTTGCTGCACGACAGCAACGATATGTTATAATATACAGAGTGGTGCCCAGACTGCCCACCCAACGTTAGAGTATGCAATAAAAGCACAACTTAAGCCTGATTTATACGACTCGTGTCTCGTGCCGAAAATAGCCGATCAACAAGCTTAAACGTCAAAAGAATCAGAGATGCTTTCTTCTCCTCTGTTGTGGTTTTTCCAGCAAGAGCTGCCTTAACACATTTTGGGCGGGAACCCCTTTTGGTGTTAGCATTATGTTATGCTTTAGCTATTGAAAAATAGCAGATCTACAAGCTCATAGCGCGCCACCGAGTGGCGCGCTACGAGCTCGTAGGTCTGCTATTTTTGAAAAATCGAAGAACCACTGACATAGAAACATAGCTTTTTCAGAAAACTCTCAGGATTTAGAAGACCTGACCTGATCTCAGGTCAAAATGCCTTAATTCACTCTGATGGAAAAACAAAATGCAGCAGGGCGTGACTGTTTCTTTACAGATATCTTTCCCTCAAACTATTCAGTAATTCTACTACCATGCAAGGTTTGTCGTATAGTTGTGCATTTTTGCCAATAAAGAACTGCCTTTCAGTTAGTCATAAATCTTAATTCTCCCCACCCCAAATCATATGATTAGGCCAAATCTTGTCCTTTTATTCTTTAAATGTAGTATTTGTAAAATTGTGTGTGTGCTTTCATGAATGTGAATGTTTTGGCACGGCTCCAACAACATTTTCTGCATTTCTCTCCTCCCGTTGAGTGGTTTTATTAGGAAAATGTGACTCTTGTTTCTGTACGTGCGCTAATCCCATCTATACAAGGAATGAAAATGCCCCTGTTGGCTAAATCTGCAATTATTCCCTCTGTAAGCGGACTAGAAGGCACTCACAGTCTCATTACCAGTGTTTAAGTGTTTAGCGTTGTGTGAGGTGCTTAGCCATGAATGCGTACGAGCCTCACCCCCCTTGCATGCACACATGCGCACACGCACAGTCTCACACACACACACACACACACACACACACAGGGAGGCCGGTGCATGGTAAGTCTAATGAGGACGAGGGCTTTGAATGGTTCCTATGCTCTGATGCATTAAAGCTTAATAACCTGTCCTTTCAGCTCCCTCTCATAAACACACTCTAGGCCTGATAATTGGAAGTACCCCCCACACACACACACACACCCCTCTCTCTCTTGTTCAGAATGGTTGCTTTCAGTGCAGCTGGGTCCATTATTAGTCCTTAAAGCATAATTCTCCTTTCTTGTAGAGACGTTCAGGTGTCTCTTCACCCTGACACTAGTCTAGCCCATTCTGACCTGAGATCAGATTCTAAAAATGTCTTCTACATCCTGAGTGTCTACATCCTGACAGTTTTCTGAAAAAGCTATTTTCTGTGTCAGTCGTTCTTCGATTTTTCAAAAATAGCAGACCTACAAGCTCGTAGCGCGCCACTCGGTGGCGCGCTATGAGCTTATAGATCTGCTATTTTTCAATAGCTAAAGCATAACATAATGCTAACACCAAAAGGTGTTCCCGCCCAACATGGGCTAGTCTGTGGATGCGGTGGAGACTGCAGTGAGTGCATGGTTGGCTTCCCTGGTAATTGGCACGCGGAAACATTTGTCCTGCCACTTGAACCGAACCACAGCCTCCCATGTGGTGAAGACACTTTACCTTTTCATCTGCCTTTAGACATTATTATGTTAATTTATATTTCTGTTCATCACGTAGAATTGTTTTATCACTTATTTTTTTTATTTTTTTTTATTGAAAAAGGATTTCAACAAACAAAACAAATAAGGCACGATGAGACAAAAAGGCTGCATTCTATTCTACTCGATTGCTACGCTTCTAACTTCAGTACAATGCTGCTGTTGTTTTATACATTGTCCATATATGGGCTGAAGGAAGAAACCCCACTTTCTGTTGCACCATATCCATCATTACCTCCAGTTATTGTTGTGTGTGTGTGTGTATGTATTCAGAGTTTGTTTGTGTTCATATCCTGACCCACCTTATACATTCTACACCTTCGTTTCAGGTTCATTCCACATTACAAACAACACATTTATTCATCTGACGGAAGGACACAAAGCACATTATTGCTAATCTAACAAACACATACATTTCCTCTTTCCTGGTCGGATGATCCTAAAAGAGTGACTTGGGGGTGAAGTGCTCCGTGTGTGTGTGTGTGTGTGTGTGTGTGTGTGTGTGTGTGTGTGTGTGTGTGTGTGTGTGTGTGTGTGTGTGTGTGTGTGTGTGTGTGTGTGTGTGTGTGTGTGTGTGTGTGTGTGTGTGTGTGTGTGTGTGTGTGTGTGAGACGTCATTGGGGCACGCACCACTGGTCAGGGGAGTTTGTTGTGTTTGTTGTTTATTGTTAATACAAAGAGATGGATACTGTGGACAATGATAATTAGTGTTTTTTTGTATGGTTTTGGGAATTGTATTCTTTGTTTGTTTCACTTGAGTTGTAGGTGAAGTCCACAAGGAGCAGATTGAGGACGCCATTATCATGGAGCAGTGTTTGATCACCCTCATCCCAGAGTGGATCAAGGAGCACAACGTTACCTGCTACATCACCATCAGCGGCTGAGCTTGCATCTAGACCTTCATCGCAGCCCAAGAGGCCCTCCCAAGAGCTACCAGATGGGAAGGTCAACCACTACGCCTTTCTCCTATGAGGTAAACCAGAGGGTGTGTAGTGGTTCTGTTAGTGGGTCTAGGAACTTGAATAGTTCTCAGGCACGCTGGGCAAGACCTACGCTGTAGAGGGTATCTTTGTTTTGGGCGGAAGTTTGCGGGATTTGGGCGGGAAGTACAGCTCAAGGATATTACGTTGACGCTTTACAAATCAGTTTACGTTTTCTGTGTTGTGATTGGTCGAAAAAATATCGTATCCGGGGGAAATATATCTGACGGATGTTCCGGCCCAACACCGATACCGTCTCTGCCTTAGGTTGTGACCAGGCTTTTCTCATCGATGAGTAAGGCTGGGACCGAGGCTAGATCTCAGGAGGCCTATAATAAGAACATGATATTGAACTAGATTCTACCAAGTCCCGCACTGCCTGCATTCGATTGGCTGAATGCAAGAATGACAAAACGAGGACATCGCCTCCAGAGGGAACGGTTGTGGTGTTGTCGCATACCAATACCCGAAACCTATTCTAGCATCTGGCTCGGTGGCATACCTCATTAGTCATTACAGTACGTTTTAACAGCGCGCAAGCTGTTATGGCCCGAAAAGATGAATAATTTTTATTTTTTTCGGGCGACGTTGCTCCGCCCACTTTTCGACCATTGCCTGTTCGCCTGCTATCGGCGGTAGTCGCCGGGTCCCACATAAAAAGTAATGCACTTTCGGAAAATTCATCTTGGCTGTCGCCCGCTGTTAAAACGTACTGTTAGACTCACTCTCGACGCCAACGTCCTGGTATGGAATCCCGCTGCCGCTACTGTTTTTTCCAACTAAATGGTGTGTTATTCATAAGTGTGGTCAAAATGAACACTTGACTGCCTGTGTGTTACACCTGTGGTCAGCCTGGACACATTGAAGTAGAAGGTCTAGTGTGCATAGCAGGTTGTTTTAAAGCACTGTTAGATTCAGGAAGTGACCAGACCCTGTTCAAATCAGTGTTATTTTTGGCAGCACTTTTACACTTGCTGAAAATAACGCGCTGCGACGCGTTGTGAGCTTGTAGATCTGCTATGTTCAGCATGCAACCAAGTGTAAAATGACTGATAATGGATCTCTTGTCCACTAGTCCCTTCCTAACATTTTAGTCTAGTTTTTATTTGTTGACAAAATTGTCAGTATATTTAGTCATAGTTTTAGTCATTATGGCTTAGTTTTTATTTCGTTTATATGTAGTTTTTGTCAGTGAAGAAAGGTAGTCGACGAACATTTTTCGTCATAGTTTTTTTCGTCATCAGTTCGACGAAAACAACACTGGATACAAGATTTGCAGGCAACTTGTCGGCGGATTTTGGTGCCATGTGTGAACAACATGCGCCAAATTTTCACTGTCTGTAATATTGTTTGGGCTCATGCCTGCTTGGGATCTTACGAGAACGCCTGTAACTGCCTATGCCGGCAGCTATAGTTTCCCAAACATCTAACGGTATACATATCTGAGGAAAGCAGCTTTAATTAGAATACCATTTGTCCCAGTCAGATGTTGCTGCAAAGCATAGAAGGTTAATGCAACCTGTGTCCATGGTGATTGCATACCTTATTCAGCTGCTAGAATACCTACCGGGCGGTATTCAGATATGGACGGGAGTGTATTCTCAGAATAGGGTTGTTATTGTGTTTCATTTCCAGGTTTCTAACCGTTCTAATGGCACATTTGCGCACAACATTTTTTACTGATGTGTGAACGGCAAAACCTCTGCAAATGTAACTATGCTCGAATGCTTAAAACAAATAAATGCTCAATCTAGTGGAGTATCACTTTTAGAAAAAGAAATAGAGGAATAGTCCTTTCGTTGTCGGCTGCATACATTAATGTGCAGAAACCCTGGATGTCCTGCGGAGTCGTGTCAACTTAACTTTCAGAATGAAATTGACAGTCGGGATTAAACAGTGTACATTGTCCTGTATATATTGCTCTCAGATGTTTACGCCCGTAGCGGTTTACCTTAGCCAGGACTTTCCGCGCCAAGGTTAGCATGCACGCTAGCTTGTACACCGCTGGCTGGGTTCCATGTGTGTGTATGTGCGTGCATGCGTGCGTGTGTGTGTCTATATGCTGTGGATTAGAGTAAGAGGGCCACTTAATGTGTTGACGCCCAGAGCACAGGCTGTATGGCTCCCCAGTAAGTGGCTAATGTACAGTCACAGTCGGTCCGCACACGTGGTGTGTTGTAGCCACAGGGCCGAGGAGTGCAGCTCAACATAGACGCCATGCTAAATGCACACTGACCCAGAAACTTGCCGCCTGACCCCTTTCGCTTCTGCTTATATAGTCCCTTCTTTCTTTGGTTCTCGGGCCTGTCCCTCACACTATAGACTTCGTCGTATGACACTGATGCATGCGCACCGGGAATAGCAGCCATCTACAGGCTCTGTGAGCTTGTAGATCTGCTATTTTCGGCGAGCAAATTAAGCATGAGCCATCACAATTTGATGTTATCCCCTGTGCCACCCCAGCCCCCCACCCCCCCACACGTTGACCTTTTTGATTTGCCTCTGATTTATGCCTAAGATTCAAGATGGTTAATTTGTTCTTTTGTTGCTCTGTGGTAGCTATAAGTAGAAGACTTAGAATTCCCTAAGTTTCGTGAGGTAGTGCAGCAGGGTACCGCTCAACCTTCCTCCCTCGCCACGGTGTCTGAGACTCTGTGTGCATTATTGTCCATGACAATTCCTCAGTGATGTGCACACCGAGGTACTTGAAATTCTTCCACAAGGTCAGTGATTCTCAACCTTTTTCTGGATTAGGGCCCCCTCGAAACTCTGGAAAGCATGCACAGCCCACTCATCTGACCACTGAACACGGCAGGGGTCTCTGCATGGTCCACAGGTTCACCACTGCAATAGACTAGGGTCCGGTTGATGTAGATGTGTGTAGGTAGGTCCTGGTTTCACTTGTCACTTTCTGATTAAAACGGATCTTCAAGCTAACAAGTCTCATAGCAATTCAGCTATTGACGACTAGCCATGCCATTGTGTGATGGCGTATCGATGGTTCTCAAAAGTTTTAATTTCAAGGACCCCCACAACAAAAGTTACAGACCTCTTAAGGGTCCATTTGGAACCCCCAGGCCTTGAGGAACCCTGATGATCACAACCTGTTGTGATGTAGAACGGCTATTTTCAAAAGATTTGTGTACAATTTATACATTTGAAAACCTGTGAAATTGGACATTCTGCATAATGGGTACTTTTACTTTTGGTACTTTTAAGTATATTTTCATGCCAATACTTTTCTACTTTTACTCAAGTAAATTTAGAATTCTGGACTTTAGCAGTATTTCTAAGTAAAGCATGCGAATACTTTAACCGCCACTGCTTCTTGTACCCCCGGCTTGGGACTATCTCTATTTACAGTCTGTGAATTTGCTTGTCGTGTTTCTCCCCCCTGCATCCTCGACACATTTTACTGTCACTGTCACACACGCACAGACACACACACACGCACGCACGCACGCGCGCTTCTGCGCACGCACAAGCACAGACACAAACCCCTCTTTCTCTCTCCGGCTCCTGATCAGCTGACCAGGCTGTTATGACTTATATAAGCTGTGTTAGTGTTCCTCTGTGACCCCTCGCTGTGTTGACAGTCAGTGCTGTGAGAATGCTTCCCACAGTCATCTTCAATCACAGTCAAGACAGAAATGTGCGCGCGTGCGTGTGGGGACTGGAGGACAATGAGCTGCAAATACTTGTACTCAATTCAAGTGGAGGCACTATTACTTAAACCATTTTCAACCCATTAAGACCTGAGGCTAAAAATGACTTCTAAAACAGTTTTCTGAAAAAAAAATCCGTGAAGCTCATATAGCGCTATGAGCTTGTAGAACTGCATGTTTTTGAATAGCCAAAGCATACAAAGATGTAAAAAGAACCACCGCTCATCTGCTGAAAACACTTAAGTGAGGTGCTGGAGTCACAAAGGGTTAATGGAAAAAATAAAGGGAAGCTCCGTACACTCAGATCTGCGCACAATCAAAGTATTTATTTTGCAAGCTTTCGGTCTATACTGACCTTCTTCAGGCATAGCCAAAGCATAAAATAATGGTTAAAGTGGTTAACAACACCAATGCTTTCCCGGTTTAAATGGGTTAATTTCCAGAACGGTTTGATATGAATTAGGCCACAGATCCCCATTTGATACCAATGTTTTTCCCTGGGATCCCAATCTATTACTGTAAGGCTCTGTACAGACTGGCAGCCCCAAAATGTCTAAATGTCATTTTCAATCCAGATTGCATGGCGTTTGATCGGTTTTTATGCAGTCTGAACAAGTCTAAGGACACTGATTCAAATCTGATTCTGATGCAAATCAGTTTCCGTGTGTCTTTATTTATTTTTTTACTGTACACAGTACACACACTGCATAAAACAATGCAACTCCAATCTGTATCGGCCACAAATGAGATTTGATTTGAATTTCCCCCGTGAAGCGGACAGTTTGACCGATCATATTCAACACATTGCCGGCCAGGCCTGGAATCAAACCTGGTGCAACGTGGGGACTCCTGCTCCACAGGCGGACGCCTAAAACTGGTGCTTAACACATTTTGACCGGGAACCCCTTTTGGTGTTTTAAGCATTATGTTATGCTTTAGCTAGCAGATCTACAAGCTCACTTCATAGCTCACGCTATGAACTTGTAGGTCTGCTATTTTTTTTTAAATCGTGAAAATGTGGTGCAAATCTTTGAATATATATTCTTTCAGGGTGAACGTTTTTAACTCAAATCTTTGCTTCTGGGGGGTGGGTCCCTGGAACAACATATTTTCAGATGGGATTCGGCGGCCAATTACATATAGTTGTGGGGGTCCATGACGTGAAAATGTTTGAGAACTACTGACATAGAAACATAGGTTTTTCAGAAAACTGTCAAGATTTAGAAGGCATTTGTAGAATCGTCCTCAGGTCTAAATGGGTAACTTACTTAACTGGTGCTTAAAACTTGTTCATGGCCGGTTCTGTGAAAGCACCAAGGTTCCATGTACTTTACTTTTAACTACTTAAACCCTATTTACTTAACCGGGGTGGGATTCCCCCGACGTTCTACATTAGGTCAGCTAGTATTTCCCCTTTTCACTCAAATCTCTTTGTAACGTGTCACATCGCGACACGGCGTGAGCTAAGTAGATCATCTTTTGTTCTCTTTGATCTCTTTTTTTTAATCATAATAAAAACGCTTTTTGGACATATGAGGTTTCCACCGCCCAGAGAGTGACGACCATATCCATAGTGTATGTGTGCATGCACGCGTGAACGCATGCATGCATGCATACATGCATGCGATGCGCGCGTGTAGCTTAAATGTCAGACCCCCTCCCTCCCTTCCCTTCACGTTGCGGGAGATATTATGCAACCGTGTCCCTGTGCCACACTGCTCTCTCAGCGTCGACATGCGCCTGCCCTCCTCCTTGCTCGCAGTGTTGAGGACGACGACAGCGCAGCCGCACCATTGTTTTGTTTATCTCCCTCTCTCTCTCTATTGTGGTCGTGTGTTTGTTTGTGCATGTTCGTTTGAGTGTGTGTGTGCGCGTGAGGTTGGGGGGGGGGGGGGGGTGCATTAACGAGTCAATTCTCTGACCTGGCATGCCCTGCTGGTTAGAGTTACTTTGGGAACCATAGTGTTTAATGGTCGGGAGAAGAAGCCTGTATTCAGCGTGCTCGAGTGTGGTTTGCTCTCTTGTGTGCAATTTTACATTTTGGGCTTTTAGCAGTGACATGCTTATGCAGAGTGAATTACCAGCTTTGAAATGAGAGCAAGCATGAAGCCCCCGTAGTCAACAAACGAAAGTAAATAGCGAGTCGAACACAAGTGGAGTGCAAAGAGAACAATGTAGTGCTCAGAGAAACTAGGACACGGGGGTAAACATTCAAACCTAGCATCTGTCTGAAACAACATGGTGTCTAAATTATACAGTGACCACCAGACCAGGCATTATCCCAACTTCAAGCTGGGTGTCCCGACTCCCGAGTCCCGACACACATATCCAGATAAAACACTGTCCCAGTTTTTCTCACTACCAAAGCTGCCCGGTTTTCACCACAATTGTATTGTATAGTTCACACTTATTTTCTATCAATTGCATATATTCCATATGAAGCCTTGAATTCAACGATCTTTTTTGTTTTTGTCGCATTCCTATAAGCCAATAATTAGATTACCGGTGGTATTTTTTATTTACCCAGGGTAGTAGCTGAGCACAAGTGCTCATTTTCAGCAACGACCTGCACATAGAAACACACAGACACATTAACAGACACATTAAAACCTGGGAGCTGACCAGTACAACCACAGTCTTGTACTGTCACTAAGCAGCTCCACTGGAGCAGTTGGGGGTTCAGTGCCTTGCTCAAGGGCACTTCAGCGGTGTTGTGTGAGTGATGACTTCCCGACCCAAATATTTCCTGCCTGTCCGGGGAATCGAACCAGCAACCTTTCGGCAACAAGGGCTCTAACCCTTAGGCCACCGCTGCCCAAAAATGCTAATACTAATATGCTAATGTCTCAGGTAGCTACCGGAGCTCCGCTGGTCGTCGAATTATTGTCTTATAGGAATTCAACAAAAACAAGAAAACTCCATGAATGCAAGGCTTCATGAGGTTTGTAATTGATAGAAAATAAGGCCGCTGCTAATATTATAATGTTTTCAGCACTGTCCCATTCACTATTACCTATAAACACCATCCATGGTGATGAAAGGTACTGCGACTACTAGGTGTGCTCCACTCGACCACCATCCTAGTGAAAACGCACAAACAGCATAAACGTTTGCATGCTGTTTTGACGGCACGTCTCGTTTTCTTTTCCGTGCCTTAGTTGTATTGCCGTGTACGACGGTTACCTGTAACTCGTAAGTTCGTAACTCTTAACTGCTGTGTTGCCTCTGGGCGACTGACTTCCCCCGGCGAGATCAATCCATCCATCCGTCTTTGTAAATTGGGTATTTTCAGCAAATCGATTTGGTGTCGGGAAAAAGAGCAGACTTAGTTTGTAGCCCTGGGGGACGACATCACAGTCAACTAAGTACATAGGGTCTAAGTGGTTATGGATCCCCAGTTTGGGGGGTCTTGAAGAAGATATGGTCACCCTAATCTAAACAGCATCCGTAGCATTTGAGGTCAACCGGCACAACAAATCAAAATAGCAAAAGAATATGCACGTACATGCAGCCCATTCAGTTGGAATGAGACAAGCTGGAACTGGGCGAGATGATGCTCATTTCTGCACATCAGAATGAATGTCTAAATTTAACTGTGCCACTGTCCCTGTCCTGACATGTCCTCTCGCTGCCGTCGGCCAGAGACCTTGCATCTCCATATTCCAGCGTTCTGTTTTGCATGCAATGCCAATCAGAAAAAAGTGTCCATTACAGTCAGTAATGCAATGCTTTTTTTAACCCATTTTGACCTGAGATCAGATTCTAAAAAATGTCTTCTATACATCCTGACAGTTTTCTTCAATTTTTCAAAAATAGCAGACCTACAAGCTCGTAGCGCGCCACTCGGTGGCGCGCTATGAGCTTGTAGATCTGCTATTTACAATAGCTAAACACCAAAAGTGGGTTAAATGAATGCCTTACGTCATGCATACAGCAGTGTCACAAGTAGTGAAAATAGCAGATCTACAAGCTCACAACGCGTCACGCTGCAATTATAGAATGTTGAAAATGTTTAAAAGTAACAGTTTTGGACATATGGGGTTTCCGGCCGACAGTGATGATAACACACGCCCAGGTCAGGGATGCAGTGTTTTGATGTCCTAAGAAAGCTGTATAGTTCTCTCTCTCTCTCTGTCTCTCTCTCTCTCTCTCTCTCCCTCTGAGTGTGTTTATAGCAGTGTAAGCCAATGCCCTGGTTGTTGGGTTCCCGTGCACTGAGTTCACCTCTCCTCTCCCTGAGTGAGTCATCCCAGGATAATCAGGCCCAGAGCTTTACAAGGATAACTCGGCTCGACAGCGCATGCAGACACTCTGAAGTTGCACTTCCTTGAAACACGAATAGACAAGATATAGAAGAAGGCATCGTTGAGCCTGGGAATGGAAGAGAGGGAGGGGCGAGGGAGGTATACAGAAAGAGGGGGGATGAGAGAGAGAGAGAGAGAGCAGGTGAGGTTCTATTGTACATGTGTCATGTACACAAGATTGAATTTCTCCTTACCACTGTGTTCAGTGTGTTGTATACACGTGTGCGTGTGTGTGTGCGCGTGCGTGCGTGCGTGCGTGCATGTTTCCCTCCTGCTGGTTTTGGTAGGTCACCGGGTGCAGTGAGTTGGCACATCAGGGTTTTCCCCAGGTTAGTGCCAGGGCCAGTGCCCAGGATAATTATGGTATTATTGTGTGTGCATATGCACGTGTGCGCGCGCGCGCCTGTGTGTTTATTTTACCAGAACATTTCTCCTCTTCCCCTCGCATTCCCGCTCTGCACCATGTCTGAGCCAGTGGTGCCATCTGTCCTGTGTGTGTGTGTGTGTGTGTGTGTGTGTGTGTGTGTGTGTGTGTGTGTGTGTGTGTGTGTGTGTGTGTGTGTGTGTGTGTGTGTGTGTGTGTGTGTGTGTGTGTGTGTGTGTGTGTGTGTGTTGTGTGTGTGTGTGTGTGTGTGTGTGTGTGTGTGTGTGTGTGGACTTAGAGAGAGAATATTATGCAAATTATAGAGAATCAGAGGTTGGGGGGTGGCATGGCATTGAGTGAGAGACTGAGAAGAGCGGAAGGGTGGAGGAGAGAGAGAAACGGAATGGAAATCATTGTGTGTGCGTGCGTGCGCATGTGTGAGAGAGTGAGCGTGCGCCCGAGAGCTGCAAAGTCAGCCATTAATTTGACCCCTTCCTGG
>NC_136796.1:39898775-39928844 GCF_951216825.1 Electrona antarctica
TCGGAGCTTTCCAGTTTACATACACACAATACTTTTTCTCGCAAGCCTGAGGCTCTCGTTCTGCCCCGTTACCAACCCCAACCCGTCAACATGTTGGCATACAAACGCCAAAACAACCCCTGGAAAAGGACTGGAGTACATATATGGAATCACTTAATCTCTCATGGTTGATGAGTCTCCAATCCCCCAGAGAGAGAGAGAGGGAGAGGGGGAGAGAGACCATGGAACACAGTGTTCATTTTGCCAGGGACAGATGGTGAGGGCAGCTTTGGTGTTGCAGACTACTGCCTCTCTCCCCATGAACCCTTTCTCACACACACACACACACACACACACACACACACACACACACACACAGGCTCGGCCAGATGATTACCTCATTCTGTTTATGCAGTGATGGTCTTGTGTGCATGCAGCACTCTGTTGGGCTAAGCTAGTTGGTCATTAGACTAATCTTTTGTCTCTCCTGAGCTATCTGTGTTTTTCATCTCAGCATGTCGGCAGGATTAACAGGGGGCTCCCGCTTGTGTGTGTGTGTGTGTGTGTGTGTGTGTGTGTGTGTGTGTGTGTGTGTGTGTGTGTGTGTGTGTGTGTGTGTGTGTGTGTGTGTGTGTGTGTGTGTGTGTGTGTGTGTGTGTGTGTGTGTGTGTGTGTGTGTGTGTGTGTGTGTGTGTGTGTGTGTGTGTGTGTGTGTGTGTGTGTGTGTGCAATGAAAATAGCCGATCTACAAGCTCATGAATCATGAGCTTGTAGCTTGCAGTCATGAGCTTGCAGTACGTCAAGTTGTGAGCTTGTGGATCAGCTGTTTTGTGCTTTAGGGTTATGGTGGAAAGAAATGGCAAAAAAGATAAATAAAATGGCATGTATGTGTGTGTGTGTGTGTGTGTGTGTGTGTGTGTGTGTGTGTGTGTGTGTGTGCGCGCACGCATACGCTCGCGAGTGTGACCTTGCACACATGCATTCTCCCGTTACTCTTATTGAGTGATTTTCTTTTAACGTTTCTCCTCCCCTGTGCGAGCCACCACACACAAACAAGCTAAATTTCATGCCATTTATCTGTTTAAAAGTCTATAAAAGAGTGCGAGTCACAGGGTGAGGGGTGTGTGGGGGAGTTTCACCGCATGACATTTTCACATTCCGGGATCTAATCAGCTTAAATTAACCGCAATTTTATTTTCTCACGGTTAAGTGATTGCGGCTCTAGCCTCGGTAAATTCAAAACATGATCGACGTCAGAGAGGTGAACCGACCCCACGCATTCCAGGTTCAGATTGTTCTCAGACGCGGACTTGTTGACACGAATGCCGATCTGATGCTTGCTTCGCGGAACGCCGGTCCGCCGAGCGATGATTCATGAGGCTATAGACAAAATACAGAATACTGCGAAAAGAGAGACAGACGGACTCGAGCGAGAACTGCATTGATTCCCCGTTCAATGTTGTCGTGACACAGAGACCAGAATGGGTCTGACCCTGGTCAGGAATGTGCTCTCGACGTGTCACCACCTTCAGAGCTCCTGCACTGCAAAATCCAGAATGTTAATTTAAACTCTGAGGGTGTGCAAAAAGTAACCCAATGGACCCAAATATGTTACATTGACACGGAGCATTCTCAACTTTCAGGGCCCCACTTGAAAATGTGCGGCCTTCATGACCACTTAACACGCCGTCCTTCCAGCCTTCCTTGTTGTGTGTGTGCGTGCGTGCGTGTGTGTGTGTGTGTGTGTGTGTGTGTGTGTGTGTGTGTGTGTGTGTGTGTGTGTGTGTGTGTGTGTGTGTGTGTGTGTGTGTGTGTGTGTGTGTGTGTGTGTGTGTGTGTGTGTGTGTGTGTGTGTGTGTGTGTGTGTGTGTGTGTGTAAGCAAGAGACGCATTGCTTAAATTGTCTTGTAGACAACATGGATTCGCACGCCCGCTCGTATACAGTCCACGCAATGCACTCCCAACAGCCCAGTGCCGCTGGCGTCTTCTCGGCCCACGTCTGCTTGTGATTCCAGCCGGCGTGAGAAGACTAGCCCAGAAGGCCAACAAACAGCCTCACTGTAGTCACACCGACCACGTGAAGGCAATCAAAACAGTAACTATAAATACTCGTGTGATGGAATGCCGACTGCAATGTGCTCCTTGACCTCGGGGGGGGGGATGAAAGGGGGTGGGGGGTGGAGTAGCATTCATGGTTCTTCTCTGCCCTCCACGTTGTGTCATCCATCGCATGTTTAGCGCAGACGCAGGGATTCAGTGTCGGCCGTTTTTTTTTGCGAGTCTGTCTTTGAGTGCATGTGAGTGTACTTGCCCTAGCCTCGACGACCTTGCAGGCGTATATGCAAAGGCTCAACTTATGTAACTTAATTAGCATTTTATGTAGACATAGCACTCTATATTCAGTGTATACGCATAGTCTGTAGATATTCCACATACTGTTAGGTTCACTTCTTAGCTTACATATGATTCTTGATGACTATTTTTATGTATTTGATGTATTACCATGTTTTTGTTGTTACTTACTGTAAATCGCTCTGGATTAAGAGCAGCTGGTAAATGCTAAAATTGTAGTGTGTGAGTGTGCGCGTGCACCCAGGGCTACTCTCGCGAACGACTGGTCTGATCACTGCCAGACTTGTCGGTAGGCGCAAGAAGTAAATCCCCAAATATTGTGAACACTGGCTGGCAGTCAACAGAGAGGACAATAAGTCACAGTGTCAATATTATATCATCAACATGATGTCCTAGATGGGATCCCTGCAGCCTTCCTTAGAAAACTAGAAGGTGGCAAAAAATTACCACTTAAGCCCGATTTCAAAAATAGCCAAAATTGACGAAAGTTCTGCTATTTTTTTCTTAAGGAAACATAACGTGCCTGTAAGGACATGCCTCGAATAGGGAGGCCAGTTTTATGGGGGTTTTTTTCGCCTTTATTTTTTATTTTTGTATGGAGGGACAGACAGTAGGCTGACAGGAAATGGGGAGAGAGATGGGGGGGAAGACATGCAGTAAAGGCCGTCGGGATCGGGAGTCGAACCCGCGGCACACTGCCAGACTGGATTACCAGCCAAGGTGCCTGGACCACTGAGCCATGGCCCAGGCTAGGGAGGCCAGTTTTAAAGTGATACATTAACGTAAATGGCAAATGGTGCATTTATTGCGGAAAAAAACCTGCATCTCCCGTCCGTCCGCCCGTTAGTTAGTTGATCACCTACGCCTCCATATATGGTCATGCTTTGTGACATCTCGTGACATCACGTGACATCATGGAGACCCTTAAATCTCCATATCTGCATATATGGAGCCACACAGCAACTCTACATCTGACCTCAAACCCTTAGATCTCCATATATGGAGCTGACCTGTTCTGACCCGTTATGTTGATCCACCCCACCCGTCCTTCCTGTTCTGACATTCCATATGTTGATCTGACCTCATCAAACCCTGTACACTCATGACACGTTCCATAAATGGCCAGTACAGAATTCATTCATATGTTGATCTGAGTAGTAAGTAGTGGATACACTCAAGTAAAGTAAAAAAAACAACCTCAAAATGGTACTTTAGTACAGTACTTGAGTAAATGTACTTAGTTACTTTCCACCACTGTGCGTGCGGCCCAGCATAAATGGGCCTGGAGCGGTCAGTCTCCAACCTAACGTTCCCACCCAGTACGTTCAGGGTCAGTCAGTGCTGACTCAGGGTGAGGAGCTCTATTCCCAGGGCAGAGATGTCATGTTCTGCACCTTTAATTGCTGCACAGCGAGGTATATTGTCTGCCTGCTCTGCCCGTGTCCTTGTGTTAAGTGGCTTGTATGTGTGTGTGTGTGTGTGTGTGTGTGTGTGTGTGTGTGTGTGTGTGTGTGTGCGTGCGTGTGCGCGCACGCGTGTGCGTGCGTGTGCATTGTTATACTTGGAAGGCACTTATCAGTTGTGCCTTTTTATTCCCAGAGTGTTTTCTATTTAATCAACACTTGGCCTTGTTGCCAGCACCCAGAGTAGATGCGGTGAAAACACACTTGTGCTCCGCTCTCTCTCTCTCTCCCTCTCTCTTGCTGTGTGCGTGCGTGCGTGCGTGCGTGCGTGCGTGCGTGCGTGCGTGCGTGCGTGCGTGCGTGCGTGCGTGCGTGCGTGTGTGCGCGCCTCTCCCTCCACTACTCTCTTTCCATCGCTCTTGCCATCACTCGTCGCTGTAATAGTGCCCTTTTGAGAAGTTGACTTTGTCACCCCGATTTGATAAAAAGCTCAGTCGGCCAATCCCATTAGAGAAACTCCAGTTTGTTTAGCGCACGGACCACAGTGAAATCCTGGGTCTTAGTTTAACTCGGAGTGCAAAACTTGGACTCTTAACGGTCAGCCCGTTGCACTCTTGAGTTAAACCAACACTGAGGTTTATTTTGCTGCGTGCGCTGTCCCGAGCGCTGTGAGTCATATTGGAGGTCTATAGGTCTATTCCAGCCGAGTGTTTTAGCTGCGCTTGCATGCATAAATGAAAGCCCCAAAATACTTCTGGGCTTATTGCCATTCCTGACAGATATGGCCAGGCCCCAGGCCAGTGTTTTTGTAGAGAGATAACGAGGGAGCGAGAGAGAGACGGAGACACGGAGAGAGTGCGGAGTGAGAGAAGAGCGCTATAACATGGGAACGGCGCCAAGGTCAGTTTAGGATACACACTGATCCAGAGGTGAACGACCCACGCTCAGGTGACCTCATATTGACTTTAGAGTTTCATGGCGTAGGGGGGGGGGGGGGTTGTGTTTATGTTTTTAAAGAAGAAAATCACATTGGCAGTTAGCGTTACTGTGTGTGTGCGCGTGTGCGTGTCTCTGTGTGTGTGTGTGTGTGTGTGTGTGTGTGTGTGTGTGTGTGTGTGTGTGTGTGTGTGTGTGTGTGTGTGTGTGTGTGTGTGTGTGTGTGTGTGTGTGTGTGTGTCGTCTTGGGAAAGATAACCCTCGCCTCTGCATCGACAGCATGCTGTAAACAAGTTGATGCTTTCTACGCCCTGTGTCTACTATCAGTACAGAAAACTATTGCTGACACATCAGTACTACTACTACTACTACTACTACTAGGAACTTATTTTAATGAACATAACATTGTTTTAACAAACTGTATTATGTGAGTATGTTAATGCAGTCAGGGTTAGCACATTATATATCCAG
Source organism: Electrona antarctica (assembly GCF_951216825.1). Taxonomy (NCBI): domain Eukaryota; kingdom Metazoa; phylum Chordata; class Actinopteri; order Myctophiformes; family Myctophidae; genus Electrona; species Electrona antarctica. The sequence goes on from NC_136796.1 coordinate 39,903,917, forward strand.
GGAGATGGACCCCTCATTCAATGGCATTTCGTGGGGCTTTGTATGCCTTCATTGATCCCATAGTAGGTTGACAGGAAATGGGGAGTGACATGCAGCAAAAGGTCGTCATCATCGGGACTCGAACCGGCGACGCAATGTCAGGCTACTTTGGAGCCTAGCCTCTTGGTTCTCCAACACCATCAAGTCACTAACAACTAAGCTTCAGACCTCCAAAAACAAACTGAAACGACTACTTCTCGGCCTAAAGCTAGTTTGTGATGGCTCAGGGTAGAAGACAGGGTTAAAGGGACATTTCACCGCTGGAAGAAACGGCAGTCACTCAATGTTAATATTTGTAGTATGTGGTTAGTATTTGTAGGAGATAACAGTAGCACAATTTGAAATTTGCACCCGATGGCCAGGAAAATAATGAAGTCTGTGTGTTTGACTGGATTGCTGAATTCCTACAATGCCCATAATGCTTCAGTGCACTTCCCCTCCTTGTGGAGAGCGGGGAGGCTGCATGGAGGTGTGACTTTGTAGTCCAGGAAGGAAGTGAGACCATGTTCATGACAGGTTTTTGGTCATGAACATGGCTTCATGACTAAAATATAAAAAATAAAAAAACATATTACACACATACAAACCCCAAGAAAGTTTTTCTTGTGTCCTAAACATCATTCAAATATGCTCTGGTTGCAAAAGGGGTGAAGTGGGCCCTTTAAGCAAATGCCAATCCGATTGGTATTTATTATTCAAGGTCAGAGGATCAGTGCCCACATACCTGTGTATCTAACAACTTCAGAGACCACCCTCACACTTATATTTGCAATGACGGGTCGCAGCTTATTGGATTAGTGGAGACGGTGGGCATGTGGCGAAAATAGCAGATCAACAAGCTCACGGCGAGTTTCGTGTTGTGTGGGTACATTGTGGGCTTGTTGATACCCTATTTCTGACTCTCAAGGTGACACCATTTTTCACTTAAGGTCTTTCATGAGGCCTCTGCAGTGCACGTCAACAACATGCCTCGGCATCCAGCATGGCGTCCGGCGGGATCGCTCGTCAGCTCATGCTCACAAGTGTTGACAGCCAGCTGTATCTCTGAGTCAGAAAGCGCCCGTGGTGCTTTCAGACTTGGTGGTGTAACATGCAGCATATTGAAAATGATTCGGTGATTGATTACGGCCCCCGTCTGGCTGATTGAGCGTAGCCTCGGGTCTCCGTCTGCTCCTGCATAAACAGATCCCTGGGTCTGTTTTGTTATTATTAATTCATTTAGGCCTGACGTCGAATTTAAACCAAAAAAAAAAGTCTTGTAAATCTTGACAGTTTTCTGAAATACCTATGTTTCTGTATCATATTTCATGTCAAAAGGACCCCAAAAATGATATGTAGCCTAATTGGCCCGCCGACCCCCATCTGAAAATATGTTGTTCCAGGCAGGGATCCCCTCTAGAAGCAAAGATTTGAGTTAAAAACGTTATATATTCAAAGATTTGTGTCGCATTTTCACGATTTTTCAAAAATAGCAGACTTACAAGTTCGTAGCGCGCCACGGGCTTGTAGATCTGCTATTTTTCAATAGCTAAAGTATAACAGAATGCTTAGTTAAAACACCAAAAGGGGTTCCCGCTCAAAATGGGTTAATTCACGCTGCTGCTTCTTCCACTGAAGAAGAGGAAGACGAAGGAGAAGAAGAAGCAACCCATGACTTGTTTACACTCTCTGGCCCCTGACGAAGACCCGGCCTACTTTAACAACTTCAAGTGTACTTTCTAATGGAGTTTGAAGTGGATGTTTGCGCGCGCGTGCGTGCGTTTGCGTGCGTGTGCGTGTCTCTGTGCATATTTATTTACTGTACGTGCATGGGCATATACTTTAAGTGTGTGTATGTTTGTGAGGAGGGGGGTGGGGGGGGGGGGGGGGGGGTTCAAGCGTGCAAATTTCCTTTGCATGTATAATGCAGAACTCTTCAGCTACAGATCCATACAGTATATCGTCCTGAGGCCTGAGGGAGAGGGATATCTTTAGCAGCTCGCAGCAACTTGGCAGTATAGTGGTGGCTGCTCGTAGCGCATCCATGTGCATGTTTTAGCTTCCGTGCACTTCTGTGTGTGCGTGCGTGCGCGCACTCTTGTGCATGCAAATGTGGGAGAGCGCCAGAGAGATGTAGCGGGGGGACAGCTTCCATTTGCTGGCCCGCGTGCGTGGAAGATATACTGCCTTCTAGGACGTGACCCCCTTTGCCTCCGATATCTCCATCACTCACCGTCAACACGCAGACAAAAACGTTATACAGACGAGAAACAGATATGCACAAGTGGTGGACAGTATACCAAAGTACATTTCACTTGAGTACTGTATTTATTATTTAAGTGTATGCTTTCGTTATCGTGACTTTCACTTACATTTCAAAGACAGATATTACTACATTTCTAGGAAAGGGAATGGTATTTTTTCCGTGTATAAGCAAGTACTCCAGTACTTGCTTATACAAGTAAAGACAGATATTACTACATTTCTAGGAAAGGGAATGGTATTTTTTCCGTGTATAAGCAAGTACTCCAGTACTTGCTTATACAAGTAAAGACATATATTACTACATTTCTAGGAAAGGGACAGGTATTTTTTTCCCGTGTATAAGCAAGTACTCCAGTACTTTAACTCAAGTACAAAATGGACTGAGGAACTTTCACTTGGAGTGGAGTAATATATCTCAAGCACTGGAGTTGAGCACTTTGTCCACCGCTGGATTCAGAAACGTTTAAGAACGCGTCCTTTACATCATTGGCAGATAACAAGTTGTGTTAGTTGCTCATTATGCCTTTTTAAATCGTCAGCTTAAAGTAGTATATAGGCTTTTAATGGGGTTAAACAGTAATCCCTTGTTAAAACCGTATCACTGCTCGTGCGTCTTGAAGAGCACAACGGCTGCGTTAAATGTTAACATGAGCGATGGAATGCCTCTGTTTGCCTGTCTGTCCCCACAACTTGACTCCTCTGTCAATCATCATGGCTAATTCACTGGGGGATGACGACACCGTGCACATCTCTGGTTAAGAGTGTGTGTGTGTGTGTGTGTGTGTGTGCGTGCACGTGCGCGCCTGCTTCATCCACAGACTTTTTTCCCGCTACACTAACAGCCCTGTAGCAGAGCAGATAGTAGCCAAAGATTACGATGTAATTACACGCCACTTTCTACTCCATCTCTCTGCCCGAGAGAGAGAGAGACTGTGTGTGTGTGTGTGTGTGTGTGTGTGTGTGTGTGTGTGTGTGTGTGTGTGTGTGTGTGTGTGTGTGTGTGTGTGTGTGTGTGTGTGTGTGTGTGTGTGTGTGTGTGTGTGTGTGTGTGTGTGTGTGTGTGTGTGTGTGTGTGTGAGAGAGAGACAGAGTTCCTTGGTTAGTGGGAGATTGAAGGAAGAGAGCGGTAAGGTAGAGATAAGACCATGCCTTCACTAAGCAACTGTGTATGTGTGTGTGTGCGCGTGCACGTGTGTGTGCGAGTGCGCATGCCCGCCTGTCAGCAACCTAATATAACGCCGGCCACACTCTGCCGGTGAACCTGCAATCTCCAAAACCTTTCACCCTGCCTCCCCATGTTCCAATGACAGGAGAATGTTTTGACTTGAGATTACCCCGCCAAGCTTTCATTGGCTGTCTGTCGCTATAGTAACATAATGGCCTATTCCTCAGCCCCCCCAACAGACATTAGGATAATCCGTTCGCTCATTTAAATGTAAAGTCAGCAAAAGGAGAGAAAAAAAAACGTTGCTCTGAAAGTCTGATGTGTGTGCGTGTACGCCGGGGAGTGAGGATGCTCAATTTGACTCGTTATTTACAGCATTTATGTATCGAGCCTGTGGTCCCATGTGGAGGATGTCCGTGTGTCTGGGAGATAATTTGCAAAAGGAAAATAAAATAAAACCGGGTTTTTTGATGGCTTCAAGATTAATTTCCCTCTGCTGCTCTTTCCTTCCTTGTAGCACCCCCCCCCCCCCCCTCACTCTCGTGGTTTTTATCGCGTTCCCTCTTTCTTCTTTTTGGTGACGTTTTTAGGTCAGCCCCTCGTTCCCTTTCATCATCAGAGTGTTCTTCACCGTGTGCTCGCTCTCTCAGGTGAGCTGGAATGTGGGAACAGGGTCGCCAACCTCCTCCTGGGAACGGATGAGGGAATGATCTGTAACGTACGCTCGCGCTCTCTCTCTCGCTGGCTGCTCTTTGAAGACGGGAACGTCAAGCAAGGGCCTAGACAGCTGTCAGACATACACCCAAGCACACACATGGTGCGCGCTGCACGCGCATATACACACATGCTCACACGTGGATATACACTCCCACAGTTCACCTGTGCATGAAGTGCACGTTATTGTTGCGGGCGGGGCGGAAACCTTGTATCTCCATATTTCAACGTTGTACGCATTTGAGCAGTTATTCACTGCTCTGTGTGTTACAGTGGTGAGCAGTTGAGACTGGCAGTGATACCACTTGACTGCCTCCCCTGGTGCCTATGTGGTGCCACACCCCTTTTGGTGGTACCACGTATCACACTTAATTTAAAGGTGTCAATGTGTCCGTTTGAGCACGGAATGTGTTTGTAGCACGGAATGTGACGATTTGATTGGCTGATGTATGTGACGTCGTTCTCATCATCATACATCGTCATCATCATGATAAAAGGCACTGCTCACTTCACGTGAGTGTGATTTCTTTTTTCATAATGGAATGCCCTAGAGGTACTTCATCATCTTATTGTCACACAAAAGTATAGCAGCAACTATCCATCCATCCTAACCTGACTCCGCCACATCCATCCTGCATCTGTCAGATGTTGACACAAGGCGAAGGGAAACACCTCCCCAATCAGCAGGAGAGAGAGAGAGAGAGAGAGAGAGAGAGAGACGAGAGGAGCAGATGACGAGGAGAAAGAAAGAGAGAATATGGAATGAAGTGAGATCAAAGGCCTTTCAGCCATACAGGGGATTGTTTTGGAGCTTGTAGCTATATGGGTGGGGGGGGTGGTTGTGCTTTGAGATGGAGGTGGTGGGTGCAGGTGGGTTGAGTTCGGTGGTGGTGGTGCAGGTTGGCAATGGGTTTGATGGGTACTACGGACCAGTGTTCATTTTTCTGAATATATTGATTTAGTCTGTTGAATAACAGCATTTCGTCTTATAGTCCTATTTAGTCTCCTGAAAAACCTTAGTCTTTAAGTCTTACGGACACAGATGAGAATGAAATCAGTGTCGTCGTCCCCCCTCCAAAAACACACACACACACACGCGCACACGTTGTACACTCTCTGAGTTACAGACCCATAAGGGTCCATTTGGTTCCTAACTATCATTTAGCATGGGGACCCCCTGGAACTCCCTCAAGGACCCCTGGGGGTCCCGGACCCCACTTTGGGAACCACTGGCCTACAGTATATACACTACATAACTACGTGTACATGAACCCATCCCATATGAACACTTTCCAATTTCATCACCCACTCAAACCGTGACGGGATTAAACACAGACTCTGAAATCATACCGAAATCATGGCTGGATTAACTCCCATGTGACATCAAGTCATCTATAAGCCATATTTCGCTGATGATCAACCGCTTAATCTGACCCGTTAACCCATTCTGGGCGGATCCTCTTTTGGTGTTTTAACTAAGCATTATGTTATACTTTAGCTATTGAAAAATAGCAGATCTACAAGCTCATAGCGCGCCACCGAGTGGCGCGCTACGAGCTTGTAGGTCTGCTATTTTTGAAAAATCGTGAAAATGCGGCACAAATCTTTGAATATATATTCTTTCAGAGCGAACGTTTTTTTATTTCGACGTCAGGCCTGAATGGGTTAATCTCATTCTAATATTCCAGTAATCGGGTCTCCATCCAACTCAATAACAGCCGTTTGTTTACCTTTGTGGGATGTTTTTCTTTGGCATTGTTCCCCCCCCCCCCCCACCCGATGGATTTGCGCATAAAAGGCTGTGCCAGTGACACCTGCGTGTGTGTGTGTGTGTTCGTGTGTGATGTGTGCATGTGTAAGCATGTTAGCGTGTGATGCGTGTGACTGAGACTATGTTGTTGTTTTTCCCCCCCGCCATTGCATAACTATTTTCCAGTAAATATCCTCGGCGCAGGACAGCTGTTTCAGGCACCATGACTCAAATACTGGCAACTGCAGTGTTGTCGCACACAAACAAACAGACCCACACAGACATGAGACACACTGGTTTGTATCGCTTGTGAGGACGTTGAACCTTTTTTGACGGCACTTTTATGAATGCAGGTTTTTTTAGGAGAAAAATGTTGCACACTGTGCAGACATTTATGTTTGTCGTTTGAAGTTCAGCACCTGCCTCTTTAAATGGTCTACGTGGACCCCTTTTGATCCTCTTTTTTGTTTTTTTTGTGGCTTTCACCTTTTATTTTATATTTTGTATGGAGGGACAGACAGAGGCTGACAGGAAATGGGGGGATGACATGCAGTAAAGGCCGTCGGGATCGGGAGTCGAACCCGCGGCACACTGCCAGACTGGATTACCAGCCAAGGTGCCTGGACCGCTGAGCCACGGCCCAGGCCTTGATCCTCATTTTGAACCACTAATCCGAAAGCCTATATAGGCCCTCAGTTATACTTTAGTTGGGTCTCACACCGAAAATAGCTGAGATACTACAAGTTTGTAGATCGGCTTTTTGGTGGTCACTGGCGACTCGCGAGCATCTAAGAACAAATCAGCCATAGCCCATAACTAATCTTTTCAAGCCAACACTGAAAATCATAAAACAACCATTTGTCTTGTCAGGACCAGGACAGTTTTCCTTGCATAGTTTATTTCTCAAATTCTATATAGTATATGAATACTTATTTAGTACACACACACACACACACACACACAAAACACACACACACACAAAAACACACACACACACACACACACACACCACGCCATGGGCAAAGCCACGCGTAACAGAGGCTTAAAGGACTTCCCGTCATCCAACTCCACTACAGTTTCCTGGTTGAGGTCAACGCTTACAATAAATACTCGACAAAACATATTATTCATCATTCGGTCTGAAGTGCACTCTCCCTGATTAAATAAAAAGTGTGCACAGTAAAAAATAAATAAATAAATCCCCAGCATTGGTTTAACTCTGAGGTGGTGCAAACAGTGGCGGATTTGACCGGCGCACCATCTGCACTGGTGTACGTTAGAGGAGCAGAACCTAATTCCGTAATCAGATCAGAGATCAGGTCTTTTGGTCGTGGCTGGCGGCGGCGGCAGCAACAGCAGCGCCGGACCGGGATCACACGAGGAGACGGAGAGAGAGAGAGTTGACGATGAGGACGACGTCTGCTGATAATGAGGAGGAGGATGAGGGTCAGTGAGTGTGAGATTGGGGGATGTGGAGAGGTGGACAGGCCAGAGAGAGAGAGAGAGGGATGGAGGGGATTGGAGTGTTGATAGATGGCAGAAGAGAGAGAGAGAGAGAGATAAAGAGGGGGACGAGTAATGGGGTTCGGTGATGGAAGGGGGCAGCAGAGCTTTAGAATTGGGGAGAAATGGGGGGGGCGGGGACTGGTTGGAGAGGCGCGTGGAAGTGGGGTGGGGTGGGGTGCTGAGGGGAGAAACAGGAGGGGGCGGACAGAGTGTCGGGGGTGGCAGGAGAAGTGGGCTATACCAGAGTGTGTGTGTCTGTGTGTGGGGTGGGGTGGGGGTGCTTGTGGGCAGGACCAAAAATGGGAGGGGGTGATGTTGGTGGTGGTTGATTCTGTGCAAAAAATGGGGTGCGGTTTTTGCTCAACACACTTACATAGACACACACACACACACACACACACATACACACACACACACACACACAGGACAAACAGTGATTTCACTAGCCTGTGAAATCACTTCTGGCTTGTAAGAAAGAAAAAAAAAAACGAATTCTGAAAGCGTGATTCCTCTGAGAGAAATATTTCAAAGCTCTGTTGATGGAGGGCCAGGGGCCACTCCTGATGGCGGGGTATAGAAATGGATGAGATGGGGCAGGGGGTGGGGGGCAACGGGGGCCACACGGTAGAGCAGGGGCCCGAACCGTGCAAGCCAGGAGGGATGAGGAGAGACGAGGTGAAGGAGAGATGGGAGAGCGGTCTGATTAACCCATTACAACCGAGACCGATTCTACAAAATGTCTTCTAAATCATGACAGTTTTCTGAAAAACCCTATGTTTCTAATTTCTATGTCAGTGGTTCTCAAAGTATTTCATGTCAAGGATGTATTTGGCCGCCGACCCCCATCTGAAAATATGTTGTTCCAGGGACACCCCATGGAAGAAAAGATTTGAGTTAATGTTGGCTCTGAAAGAATATATATTCAAAGATTTGCACCACATTTTCACGATTCTTCAAAAAATAGCAGCACCGAGTGCCGCACTATGAGCTTGTAGATCTGCTATTTTTCAATAGCTAAAGTATAACATAATGCTAAACAACACCAAAAGGGGTTCCCGCCCAGAATGGTTTAAGCAATGGGGAAGGGGGGGGAGGATTCTGGAGGGGCCATGGGGCGAAGGGAGGTGGCAGGCGGGCGGGGGGGTGGGTGGGGGGGGAGTCTGATGAGGTACCCCATCTGCACCATCTGTGTCAGATCCCACGACCCCGTTCTCCCATCGACCGTCCAATGACAAACCTCCTGATGGCCACGAACCACTGTCCCAGTTCAGAGCGAGCGGGCGGAGCGGAGCGACGCGTCGCTATGATGAGTTACCCAGAAAATGATCCCGCAGCCAATGCTCATTTCAACCTAATGAAATGAAACGGTTTGACTCGTATATCAGTACCCAGGGGGGTACCCTACCCACCCCGGCTCACTCACAACACTGCAGTTGCCTTCTTTTTTTATTCTTTTTTTTACCTCACATGCAGCAGACATTTCGGCAAACACAATATATATTCCGGTAATTCATGTGACAGCAAGACTTGATTATACGTTACTCCCTTTGTCTTTATATATATATAGTTTGATGCGAATTTATGTTCCTGTCCATCCATCCATCCATCCATCCATCCGCCCGCCTGCCTGCCTATTATACGTACATGTTTACCCTAGTTTATACCTTATTAATTTTTCTAAACCACATACAAATGTCACTGTTACCAAATAAATCCTCCCTTGCTCGTTCCTAATCTGTCTGTCATATACTGGGAGCACTTTGGCTAATACAAGGCCCAGTGCATATATGTAACACAGCGCTGTGTGTGTGTGTGTGTGTGTGTGCGCGTGTGTGTGTGTACTGACTACTGAGGCGTACATACATCTATATAGGATCAAACCCATATAAGATTGTATATAGGCTTTTCCTTCCTCAATCCCTGTTTTTTCATCCAGCATGCATGCAATGCAGCGCCCAGTATATATGCGTGCATTAATAACACACAGCGTGGATAATTATGCTTGATCCGAGCCCCCCCCCACTGCCCCCAGGGGCCCTGGGGTGAAAGGCCGTCTGGAGCAAGGAGGCACTCATCAGTCGTAATGTGATGACCGGTTCCAGGATTTAGAATAAAAAAAAGGGTTTGATTCGATCATATGGTCAGCGATGATTAATCTGCCTCGCGTATGGTTCTGATTATTTTCTCCCGTTGTTTTTTTTTTTTAACCCATTCTGGGCGGGAACGCCTTTTGGTGTTTTAATATTATTTATGTCACACTTTAGCTATTGAAAAATAGCAGATCTACAAGCTCGTAGCGCGGCACTCGGTGCCGCGCTACGAGCTTGTAGGTGTGCTATTTTTGAAAAATCGTGAAAATGTGCCTGAAATCTTTGAATATATTTACAGAGCGAGTTTTTAACTCAAATCTTTGCTACTGGGGAGGTCCCTGGAACAACATATTTTCAGATGGTGGCCAATTACATATATTTTTTGGGGTCCTTGACATGAAATATTGAGCACCACTACGAGCTTGTAGGTCATCTATTTTTGAAAAATGTTCGCTCTGAAAGAAAGAAATATTCTTTCAGAGCGAACATTTTTAACTGAAATGTGTGCTTCTGCGGGGTTCCTGGAACAACATATTTTCAGATGGTGGTCGGCGGCCAATTACATATATTTTTGGGGGTCCTTGACATGAAAACGTTTGAGAACCACTGACATAGAAAGAAAGCTGTCATGATTTAGAAGGCATTTGTAGAATCGTCCTCAGGTCTAAATGGGTTAAATTCTGTGTGAGACGAGCAATATGTGTTATGTGTCTGCTTTGTTCTTCATGTGTGAATCCAGAAGGTACTGCATGTATTTATTTATTTTCTCCGCCCATTTTCTCTTCTTCCACCTACGTGTGTGCGTGCCGTGCGCATACTTATATGTAGAACATGAGAGTGTTTATTTTTGTCATGATGACCTCTCATTTTTTTGCATATGAAACTGAGTGGGAGTGACAGATGAACCGACACTGTCGATCTGTCTGCTATGATGAGATTAGTCACACTGGACACCAATAGGTTGGGGGGGGGGGGGGGGTGTTGCGTGTAGAAGGACATTTGCCTCCGAGATGTAATGCAGTAGAAGTAAGAGTTGGCCTATTGAAAACTGAAAATGACTCCCGGTAAGGAGTAAGTAAAAAAAAAACTTAAAATTGTACTTACAGTAAGTATAGTAGGATACTTGAGTATATATATATATATATATATATATATAGTTACTTTCCACCACTGGGCCAATGTCATAAATAATGTGTATGTGTTGACGTTTAGAGATTTGAGCTCAGAAAGTGTGTTTGTGTCCTAGTTAGTGAGTGATTTGAGTATAGACCAGCATGTGTCAATCTTAAATGAGTGTGCACTTGCCCTTGTGTGTGCGTCTGCGTGCGCGTGTGTGTGTGCGTGTGTGTGCGTGTGATAATCCCAGTGAGCAGCTGTGTCTCAGCCAATAGAGCGTGTGCCATTCAGGGTCCTTATATAACACAGTGACCTCAAATAACTGGCGATCAATAACGATGATTAGGTCTGATAGGGCGATGATTATTGGATGGACGCACATGGCCTCACAGACCATTGTGTCGTCTCATAAATGATGCACACAATGGCCAAGTGTGTGCAGTGTGCACGCGCACACGCGCATGTGTCTGCATGCCCCTTAATACGTGATTGATTGTGTGTGTGTGCGTGCGCGTCTGTGACTGTGTGTGTACTTGCTTGCTGCACATATACACGGGGTACTTTATAAGACTACAGCGCCAGAGCTGTTCCCTTGAATTGGAAATTGAAGTACTCTCTCTCTCTCTCTGTGTGTGTGTGTGTGTGTGTGTGTGTGTGTGTGTGTGTGTGCGCTCGCGCGCCCAGACAATACCCTTAAGTACTATATGTTCTCTCATAGATAATTGGATTACTGCATTTCTCAAAACCACTACTGACACCCTTGAGTACTGTTTTATGCCTTTTCAGCAACATTATCACTCCCTGCTCTCTCTCTCTCTCTCTCTCTCTCTCTCTCTCGTTTTATTCTCCCCACTTCTCTCTCTCTCTCTCTCTCTCTCTCTCTCTCTCTCGTTTTATTCTCCCCACTTCTCTCTCTCTCTCATTTTTATGCTTCCCTCAGACGTTCAAGGTGTTGATTTGCATGCAGATTATCCGGGAGCACTCAGGGCCATAAGAAGTACTCGTTCTGACCCATTTCCTCACAAAGCGGGAATGAGAAAAAGTCCTGCTGCACAGCCTGTGCATTCATACCAACACTTACATCACGTTACAGCCATTCACGCAGGGGGAGGCTGGACTGTGTGTGTGTGTGTGTGTGTGTGTGTGTGTGTGTGTGTGTGTGTGTGTGTGTGTGTGTGTGTGTGTGTGTGTGTGTGTGTGTGTAGGGGGGGATTGCAGTGGTTCTCATCATTTTTTATTTTATTTCGAGGACCTCTGTTTTTATGCATTTGATCACAAACCTCCGTTTGATACGAGTCAAGTCTATGGACTTTTTATTATGACGTATTGTGCATGAGGGGCGAGAACGAATTTGGTCGGTCCGGCCATAGGCCCGTCGGTAGGTCGGGGATTTTATTTAATTTTTTTAGGGTTAAGAGTTAGGGCGTTTTCAGTCTGCTGTACTAGTTGTGTAAAAGTGTAAAAAATAATAAGAAATTCCGACCTACCGACCGACCTACGACAATTGGATGTCGCTCTCTCTCGCATTGTGCTTTCCAGGTGGAAAGCACCTCCCTTTTTTAAATACTTACTTACTCCTCTTCGTCCCCTATGGGACATAAGGCTTCAATGAGCGCTCTCCATTGCATCCGATCCCTGGCAGCATGGTGCGCCTCTCCTCTCCCCAGGACAGGTTCGTCTGTTCCAGTTCCTGCGTCACAGTTCTGCGCCAGGTGGTTTTGGGCCTCCCAGGTTTTCTTTTACCTGGTGGTGTCCATCATAAGGCCACCTTTGTGATGCAGTCCTGCTCCATCCTCAGTACATGTCCTATAGCCATCTCAGGCGTCTGTGTGTAATGTCCTTGGTGATGCTCTGGCTCCCTGTTTGTTTGTACAGTTCATTGTTTGATATTGTATTCCGCCAAAAGATCTGACATACATGCACCTGAGGCGTCTGTTGTGGAACACTTCTATTCTCCTAGTTTCTGTTTTGACTCTCCAGCTCTCGGAACCATACAGCAGAACAGACTTGACATTGCTGTTGTATAGCAGCATCTTCCTTTTAAAATAACCAATGCATTACTTTTAGACTCGCCGGCGGCGAGGCCTTGAGTCTCGTGAGGCTCACACAGAGCGAGCCGTTAGGCTAGCAGCCTCTGGCCTTGGAGGCCGCTAGCTATAGTAGCACCCGTATAGTACGGGTTGTTGGAATCTGTTATCATGTATTTTGAATCCCTCCCTGCAGTAGAAATTGAATATGGATATGAAAGTATTTTTGGTTCAGAATGAACCTTTGTTTGGCAGCTAGCTTAGTTATAAGCATAGTTTGGTTTGGTTTCCTGGACAAGACAAGTTGATGCGAGCAAGGTTAGCCGACAACACCTTCAGGCACTCAGCACTGTGGTAAAGGGCCAAACACCTAGTTTTTATGGAATCCCTATGGCAGTGGTTCCCAAAGTGGGGTCCGGGGACCCCAAGGGGTACCTGAGGGAGTTCAAGGGGGTCCCCAACTAAATGATGGTTTGGAACCAAATGGACCATTATGGGTCTGTAACTGGGTCTGAGTGTACAGATGGAACCAAATGGACCCTAACGGGTCCATTTGGTTCCATTTGTACACACTCAGAGTTAAAATAACATTGATTTTACAATATAAATTGGGGTCCCAGAGATAGAAATGCCATTAAATGGGTGTCCGTAGACTAATGCATGTCAAACTGGGGGTCCTTGAAATTAAAGGAGTTGAGAATCACTGCTAGAGCCGTAATGGGGGTCCCTGGCATATCTTTTCAAATGGGGGGTCCGCGGGCTAATTGGTGTCAATTTGGGGGTCCTTGACATGAAAAGGTTTGGGAACCACTGCCCTATATATAGTATGTATGTGCCCAACTCCATATTTCGTCAAAACTTGCTCTCCGTAGACAGTTTGACTCATGTGGTAATTGTTGGATGAGTGAGTGTGCGTGCTTCAGTTCAAATTCAATCTGGAGCTAGGTAATAGGCCTACCCTTGGATAAACCCAGCTGAAATAAGAGGAATGATTTAATAAGCAGTGTGTATTATAGAGGGAGGGAGGGATGTTTTGATCAGAACGATAAGGAAATACCTCCCCCTCTCTCTCTTTTCATCTCTCTGTCTCTCTCTGGCTCTCTCTCTCTCTCTGCCTTTCTGTTTGCTTGAAGCTCTGCATGTGTATACATCTACTATAGGCGCGTGTGTGCGTGCGTGCGTGCGTGTGTGTGTGCGCGTGCGTGCGTGTGTGTGTGCGCGTGCGTGCGTGTTGCCTGGGCACCTCTGCTGCTCTAACAATGGTCTTTGGGATGAGAACGAGGCTAGACAGCCAGGGGAATAGTGTGGAAAGCACACGGACACCTCCGGACAACTCCATTCAATCAGCGTGTCTATGGACTTGGGCTCATCTACTCCCTAACAAAAGCGAGGTCACTATGAATTAGACTCACATGGATATTTGGGAGATGGAAATCGTGGGGAGACACACACAATCATTCTCTCTCTCTCTCTCTCTATTTCATCTTATTTTCTCTGCCCGTCAGTCGGTCCACCTCACGGCGTTCCTGCTCGATCTCTCTTCCCGTCAGCGTTGGCCTGTCATGGTCTCTAAACGGGTCTATAGCGACAGGCTAACCATTGTGCCTCGCCACCAGAGACTGAGTGTGACATTTAGCGCAAGCGGTTCCATTTCCCTTTGTCATTATCTGCTGTCTATTCTACTGTAGCTCTCTTAACAATACCCGTTGTCACTCTCCTAACTGCACGGCTGCTTGGCCACTGCATGCCCGCTGCCGTCTATTGAGAATGCAGCTCAGGGGTGGCTGTTTTTTTTTCAACGCCACAAATGGCCCCCGGCCGCCCGAAGGGGCTCTATCGACCTGGCAGCGCATCTGGTTCTGAGTACACACCAATAGGTGCCGGGGGGATGCAGGGGTTTTGCAGCTACGGGGAGCAATGACCGAGTTAAGTATTCACTTAGAAAACCACTCTGGGTCTCACAAGGGACTCATGCGCTCAAACTAGTCAGTATGGGTATGTCATGCTAACGCCTATATACAGTAAAAGAAATCCTCTGTGTTTGACGACGTGTCCTTTTGTATCTCTTGAGTGTACAAATAAGAACCAAATTAACACTCTCCCTGCGGAGAATTGATTACCGTGATGTTAGGTTCACTGCGGGGATTTACACTAACCTTTTGAAGCATCGCCCGGTCTCGCATGTACGTCCGTTTCACGAAAATACGCCTTATATTAATAAAATTTTGTGATCGTTTGTCATCGTGTTGAAAAATTATCCAAACTGCGGATCAACAACAAAGAGCGAACCAGGAGAGCTCCGCTGCGCGCCGCCATTGCCCATGCATTGAGCCTCAACTTCCCAGAAGCCCCTGCAAGCCAGTGATATACGATTTCCGGTTACGTCATCCCAAAGCGTCATTGTAATGTAATGTGTAATTATAAAAAAAAAGACGGGTTTAGCGTGTTCCGCAGTCAAAATGTTAGCGGGGCCATTTGCTTCCATTTGTACACTCTCAAGAGTTGCAAAAGGACATGTCAGAGTCAAATGAACAGTCATGATCTTACAGTCTAAAGGGCCATTCATTCACACCAAGAACTATAAAGATAACTGTTACTATATCTTTATTGTTCACCATTGTATTTGTTACGGTTGCGTGTTGTGGATTGTGCCACCCACTTGACTTGGAACGACTTTTTTAAAACATATCTTTATAGTTCAAGTGCAAGTTATCGTGCTTGGTGTGAGCGGACCCTTAAAGGTGTAGTGAAATGAAAAATACGTTTTTCACACTTTTAGACCATCTCCGTGGTCATCATAGAGCATACCTAACAATGGATGCCAAAAAAATGGGAGAATTCTCATTTGTGTGTGTTTTTATATCAAAAGTCCATAAAAATATTTGTTTTATTACTTCCTGAAAACAAAAACGTGCTGCATGATGACGTGCCCACATCGATAAAAGCCAATAAAAATGAAGCTCACCCGTATCCTCTCCATATGTGCGCATCCATGCAGCACAGCTGCTATTGATTACAGAAATCCTCCGTTTTTATTCCCATTCCAGATAACATCCAGACAGTGTATTACTCGGTTTCAACTTAATCATCACGCTAAAATATGTATCTGAAAACATTATAGGGTAGATTCAAATAAGCCACATAACAGTAAACTGGTACAGCTGGCCGTCTATTTGATTTGTAAACAAACACACACCATGCTGCTGCGTATAGCATAGCAACAGTCCCTAGCTACCGTCCCATCGCCTGAAGGGATGCGACGCTCTGATTGGTTCAGAAACTTCATAGCGGTGTTTCAACTTGAGACCGTCTGAAACTTCAAAATAAAATATCCACCATTTCCGTTTCACTACGCCTTTAAGTCATTCGAGCAATGAGGCAAATATCTCTGCAAAGCGAGTAGGGTATAGGAGCGGATGGCACCACAGTTTGCAGTATTTAGACTTCAGTTTGAGGGCTTTCATTCATGTGATTGTGGTGATGGAGAGAGCAGCGAAGGAGGAGTGGAGAGATCGGGAGAAAGACACGGATATAAACCGAGTTTATATCCGTGTTTGTTCTCTGTTTGTGCTCGGTGCCTTGTTTACCGACTCCCACGGTCCCCGGTCTCCACTGCTAAATGTACACGCGGACACGTGTGTGTGCGCGCGTGCGTGTGTGTGTGTGTGTGTCTTTGCGCACATGGGTGCGTGTGTGTGAAAGAGAGAGAGAGAGAGAGCCTGTTAAGCCGTTGAACACATTGTATTCTATCTCTCCGAGGGGCTGAATCCGGGCCATGGTACTGATGAGTCTGGGATTTAGCCCGATCAGTCTGCCTTTAGTTTGGAACGAGAGGACGGCCAGGGTGATGAGGAGGAGCGAGGAAGGCTTGGATGGATGGAGAGAGATGGAGGTGGAGGGAGGGAGGGGGTGATGGAAAGAGGGTGGAGATGAGTCAAAGTGATTCAGCCTGTGGCTAGCGGTTAAGGAGACATAAGCATGAGCCTAACCTAACCCCATTGACATCTTGTGGGCTGTAATCTGCCTGCCAGCCAGAGAGAGAGAGAGAGAGAGAGATTGTGTTAATCAAGTAAAATGCTGCTTCATCAGCACGCACAGCAATAAACAGCCCCCAGATAAACCGAAAACAAGTAGGCTTTTCGTTCAAAACAAAGCGTGCAATGACCTCCTCCCGGTCGTAAAACCGACGTGGAGGACTTGTTGTGTAGTGCGCCTGCTGGTATGATCTGGACTTTCATGTCGAGAGGAGAAAAAAGGGTCCGGCAGCCGGCTAACTCGATTCTTTCTAATTCAATCACGGATCCATTTGACATTCAAGGGTCCATTGTGTAATAATAACACAACTGCAGCCCTCAGCAAACCCACTGACCTGATGCCCTCTTCTCTCTCTCTCTCTCTCTCTCTCTCTCTCTCTCTCTCTCTCTCTCTGTTAATTCACTCTGTTTTTTCCTCCACTCACTCTTTCCTTCACCTCTTCGTTTCCTGCCATCCAGAGCCTCGGTCCTCTTCTGTTGGGTCTTGCGTCATTACCTTACCATTCTCTCTCCTTTGCTCTTTCCCCTTCACCCAGCTCTCCTCGCCTCCTTCTACTCCTCCTCCTCCTCCCCTTCCTCCTCCAACTGATGGTGTTTGTTTGTGTTTGCCTCTCCAGGAAATGGGAACAGAATGCTGGCACGTCTCCCTTTCCTCCCCCCCCCCCCCCCCCCCACCGCCCCTGTCTCGTTCTTCCCAGCTGTTTCCTCCCCTTCTGCCCACACCCCCCCACCCCCCAGCCCCCCCCCCCCCCCCCCCTCCCATTCCATCTCTGCAGGGTTCCTTCGGCGCACCTCTCTCTCTCTCCCTAACATACTAGCGTTAGGACTATATGGGACTTTCAGGCCTCTGGGCACGCATGACAGGCCGCACAGCCTCTCGTCTTCAGTAAAAAAATAAATAAAAGCACACTTTCGCTATACTCACCAAAACAAAGACGGTTTCGTGGAGCTGAAAGCCTATACTGGTCGGAGACACCACTTTTTTTGTATCTGTGGCGGTGCCGTCACAGCGCCAACTCACTACTGCTCCCACAGGTCGGAGGACCTCATTACACCTTGAGTTAGCAGTAAACTGCAGACCATGCAGGAAGAGTGTCTCCACCACGGTGGATTATTTTACATTTTTGGCCAAAAACTGTATTTTGGAGAAGCTGTGCAGCCTCTTTCCATCTCTCTCTCTCTCTCTCTCTCTCTCTCTCTCTCTCTCTCTCTCTCTCTCTCTTATCCTTACTTCCTGGTCTGTGGTTGCTCAGTGGGGGTCCGTCCCAGTAGCGCATCGATCTCGGCCATGCTGCAGGTCCCACAATGTCCCCCCCATTTCCTTCCCAGCATGCTCTGCTCCCACGCCCTGGCACCCTCCGTACTCCCTCTGCCGGTTTCTCACTGCTCAGTGCCGACGCAGCGGTGTCACGAGAGCCTCCATGTCGTGTTTCTGCAGCTGGGAAAGCCAGGGAAGGTGGTTGGAAAAGAAAGGAGAGGAAAAAACAACCATTTCCACCATATGTCCAGGAATTTAACTACCAACCCACAGGCAGTTGAGGCGCGTTTTTGAAGCGACTGTGTTTGCTTTTGAAGCGTTTTGAAGTTTTTATAGTCCTCCCATGCAGTCCCTTGGGGATTTTGTTGACCGGCTGTTGAGTATGTGTGAAAGTGCACGTGAGTGTTATGTGTGTGCGTGTGTGTGTGCCGTGCGTGTGTGTGAGCAGTGTGTGTCAGTTCCAGGATATCTGAGTGGCGCTGCCACCAGGACCCAAAACCTTACAGACGGGAAACCCGAACCCCCTCGACACTTTGTCATCGTCGAGTCAGACAGAACAAGGCCAAGACCCTCCTGTGAGTGTGTACACGTGCGTGCGTGCATGCGTGCGTGCAGCATGCGTGTATTTGCATGAGTGAGCGTGAGGTAGCACAATAATA
Source organism: Electrona antarctica (assembly GCF_951216825.1). Classification (NCBI taxonomy): domain Eukaryota; kingdom Metazoa; phylum Chordata; class Actinopteri; order Myctophiformes; family Myctophidae; genus Electrona; species Electrona antarctica. The sequence continues at coordinate 39,922,519 of NC_136796.1, forward strand.
AAATGTGAAACCGCTAATCATTGCCATAAACACACTCCTTTGCACTCCATGGAGAGCGGTGTTGTTGACAAAGTGCGGGGAGATAATGGCGCTCTTCGCCTGCTCGCCCTACCCGGTAAGCATACCTGCGCATAAATAGGTCCAGTCATTCATTACCATAATCCACAAATAGCATGCGGCCAAGCAAGCGCTGAGGAGGGCTGTATGACTTTGCAGGAAAAAAAGATAAATAAGACGTCGCCATTAATGTATGCATAGGCGGTAATTATGTAAACACCAGATATTTGCCTGGACATGAGCGGGAGAGATTTAATCGGAACGGGGCCCGAGGAAGACTCGCGCCTCGTATAGCGCTATAGCACGACGCCGCCGTCTGCTACCTCGGGCGACCTGTACGCAACACACGCGTGCACACACACACATACTGTACAAACACACACGAGCACATCAAACACACGAACTACAAACACATACACACACATACACACACAGACAGACAGACGGACAGAGACAGACAGACAAGACACTTAACATAGACACACACACACACACACTCAACACAAAAACTCACCTATTTATCTAAGCCACACACACACACACACACACACACACGCACGCACACACACAAACCACACACTTCCCCCAGGCTATTAATTCGTATTAGTTTTAATACAGAGCCTGCTGTATTTTCCACAGCTGCGTCTCGTATCTCTGTTCGTGTACAGTATACGGCTGCCTTCTGGAGACGTGCTCTGTTATCTTTGGAGGGAAATGACGGATTGAGCTCCTTGTGGTCGGAATGGGGGTTGGGGGGGGGGGGGGGGGGGCTGAAGATGACAATCGACAGAACCCTTCTCCTTTTTTTCTTTAAACAGTCCCATGCTGACGAGCGAACGGAAAATCTTGACGGCCTTTGCCAGATCTCTTTCTTTTCTTTTCAGTTTTTTCATCCCCTTTGTTTGTTTTTTGTTTTGTTTGTTTTATTATTATTATGCCCCAGACTTTCACAAGGACAACAAAAACAGGATATTCCATCCGTTCCCGCCGACCGTGTTTTGTCTGCTTATACGGGTGTCGGGGGGGGGCACGCACGTACGCACGCACGTGTGTGTACATGTTCCTCCACACAAGCCCTCTATGATGTAACAGGGGGTAGTTAAAAGAACAACGGTGTTTATTTGGCCTACTTCTGGTCCCGCTCCCGTCCATCCATCAGATAGACTCTTATCTGTGGCCGTCATCTGGCCCCGTGCGGGGGGGAGGGGAGCGGGCCGTATCCCATGGTCCCATGCTCTAGTTGTCTGTCAGCAGGGGGTGGGAGTTGCACCTGAGCCTGTCACACTCCAAACCCCCTCCCACACCGACACACACACACACACACACACACACACACACACAGCCCAGTCCCTGGGATATAGCGAGGGTGATGTGAAGGGTATACTGTGTCCCCCCCCACCCCACCCCCTTGGAGATCATTAGGGCCGCCTGTGCGACCTGATTAATCTTCCCCCACAAACACGTGTCCGCCGCGGCCCACGGTTCCACCAGATGTATGCCCCGCGGCTACAACAGCGTGTCCGTCTCTCCCCGATGGGAACGCGCGGCGTGCCGTCCACGTGTGTGTGTGTGTGTGTGTGTATATATGTGACCCTGCATGTGTGCACGTGTGTGCGAACATATATATATATATATCTCGATGTCACTGGCACCTAGCCCACCTTCTTCAGCTGCACATTGGGATGGGTTTTGTGGGGGGCGAGGGGGGGAGAAACAGGGTCACGGCTGTGGGGAGGATTAGGGGCCGCGGCTCCATCCCTCCATCCACCTTAGCGCTATCATCATCCTGTCCCTCCATCCATCTCGGGCTCCCTGCGGCTACTCTCATTACCTTCCCAGTCCCGCCGCCCGTCCGTCCGGGGTGGAGGAGAGGATCATGTCACGAAACGGTCGCACTTCCCTCCCCAGAGAGACGGAGCGAGAGAGAGAGAGACTTATAGAGGAAAGACAGACAGAGCGATAGAGAGAGAGGGAGAGGGAGATGATGGGGGCTCAGAGGGGTGTAAATGGGCTGGATGACAGAGCCTGGAATAGGGGGATTAGAGGGGGTGGAGGCAGAGACTAATGGGGGGGTGGGGGGGTTGTTGAAAATGGGGTGGCTGTTGTCATGGAGACGGGTTGTCTTGGTAACGGGCCTCTTCCACATACAGTAGACGAGACAGACTGCTGAGTGAGGAAATGTGCTGCCTGGGACGTGCAGGGTGTGTGTGGGCGGGGGTGTGTGTGTGTGTGTGGGTGGGGGTGAGTGTGTGTGTGTCGCGGGGGGCGTCATCCGCGCGCGCGCACGGGGCCGTCGTCTGCTCTGCAGAAACAGAAAGGTAACGCAGCCACTGAGCCGTACAAACAAACAGCTGTTTGAGGAGATGACAGCAGCACAGTGAACCATGAGGGACAGGAGGAGAACGAGAGAGAGAGAGTGTGTGTGTGCGTGTGCGTGCGAGCGTGCATGTGTGTTTGACCACTTACAGGAGTAGTTCACCCCCCAAAAAAAGAACTTAATTTCTATCAATTCCACACCCCATGAAGCCTTGAATTCAGTTTTATTTTTTTGCATTCCTGATAATGCCGACAATTTGAGTCTGTGGCAGGTGTCCTCGTGGAGCTGTTTACTTCACTGCATGGAAAAAAACAGCAATAATAGCAGATACAAGCTTAATAGAGCACCAAAGTCTGACGTCAATATCGCTAGAGGGTGCTAAGTCCACGGCTTCGTGTACTTTTGTATTTGTATTATAATTCCCATTCCCATAGGGGGAAAACGCTAATGGCCGAAATGTACAATGTTACATTTTTGCTATAGACTGTATCAAATATGAATGACTGACTGTCGTAAAGTAAACGATACAGAGACACCTCCCCGACAATATCGCCAAGACAGTTTGTTTATTTTTCGACCGCAGTTCTTATATGAGACGATTTTAAGATGACCCCATGTTATTCTCCATAGAGAAACACCGCTTGGAACCAGGGGATGAGCGAGGGACGTCAGGCTTGTAGTCTCTCACCGTGCATGGCAGTATGCCTTCAACAACATGCCATGCAGGAATAGGGACGCCAGGTTTGAAAACCAAGAACAGACCCTGGTGGAAATGACCAGTGGTGGAAAGTACTTTACTTACTTCCAATTTCCAATAATAAAATACTTTTACTCCACTACATTAATTTATTTGGATACTTTAGTTACTTGTTACTTTGTAGATTGTTATTATTATCACCAGTAAGACGCCTCGCAGCGCCTCGTTGCGCTGAAACAGGGCTTCTTAACCGTATCACTGCCACCTGGTGGACGCCAGTGCCAACGCTTGACTGCCGACCCGGATCTACTTGGTTTTAGTGTGATGCACGTCCGGTTTGGGCGTCCATTTTAGATGCTAACTAATTCGCGTCAATGCTAGCGAGCTAAAATGAGGCCAGCCTTGCTCTAGAAAGCGCCAATGTTCCAATCGGGATCACTGGACTATCAGAAAAGACCTCCGAACATCGCACGTTTTGTCAAAACCATGGAGAGCTCCGTAGATTTAGATTCATTCAGCTTTTTAGTCCGCTTGTATACAAGAAGTGAACGGCATTGCACATGCGCGAAACCGGCCAAGGATCGCTGAAGAAGGAAAGGCCAAGCAAAAAAGAAAATAAATCAGCGATCCCGTTTGATATCAATAATAAAACTTATCTGACGGAACATTCCACCATAAGCAGCTGTCGGTTAGATTCTAATATGGCACAGTTGAGAAGCAGGATTTAAACTATAACAGGCCAATGTGAGAAGGGTGGGATATATTCCTCAGCCTAGTAGGAAAGTCTGTGAAAGATTTCACGTAAATTGATTTGAGGCTTTTTGTTTCAAAAGGGCCAATCCTGCAAACTTTGAAAGCCAATGTTAGCCAATAAGGATGGAATATGAAATAGATTCATCTTGACCACAGGACTAGAGATAGTGTGTAACGATTTGCAAAATGTCTTTTTCAAAAGTCGGCCTCCTGGTGGCGCTATGACAGGCCATTCCGGAAAATTTGGGGCGGACGTTCATCGTTGGCATCCAGGGAGTGTGTGTGCAAAACTTGGCATCGACCGGGTTAATGGTGCCGGAGATTAGCTGTTCACACACGGACGGACTGACGGACTGAGTGCAAAACATACTCTCTCCCCATGCCTTCGGCCTGGTGGAGACAATAATTAATCTGGTGTCAGTGAGGTCACATGTAGAGTTGCTGGCCGGCTCCATATATGGAGATCTAGTAGGCCTATGTCAAACCATGTATGGCTATCCAGGGTTTGATGAGGTCATTGTCGTGATCTTCATACATGGAGATCCAGGTGATGATAGTCAGCTCCACAAATGGAGATCCATGTGTTGTACCAACTTAGTTCATTTGCAACGTGACTTGCGTCGCGGCAACCACACTGGTTATGATGAGACTGTCACAATATGGCCATATATTGACATTCCCATATATGGGCTTAATATTGATGACATCAGGGATCTCCATAAATGGGCATAACAGGGATTGTAGGGGTGACGTCACGAGGCGTGACGTTATGAGGCATAATGGACTGGCAACAAGGGGCCAGTGAGGCTATTCAACGTTGAAGGTCTGGGTCCTAGTGGTAGGAGGAGGGACTACAGGCGGACCCGTGGATTCATGACCGGGAAACCCCGTGCAGCTGGGCTTTAACATTGAGCGCTCGGTTGCATACGGAGGAGGGACTTCCGGCAGTCTTCCGGGTGCTTCAAAACGCCACTGAGCAACTTCCACTGACATGAATAGCTGGGGGGGCGGAGCTTCGCGCCAGATCAGTCTCTATCCTTTTATATACTCTGACTGGCAACCATATATGGAGGCGTGTCCGACCGAACGACTGACAGGTTTTTCAAGTTTTTTTCATAGTAATCTGCGATCAAACAAAACAACCACGTCAGCCCTTTGTATAGATTTGTCACAAGCTCACAATACGTCGCCATGTGACACATTATGAGCTTGTAGATTGTATCTTCACGTAGCTTGTGAGCTTTCTTGTGAGCTTGTAGCTTGTATTTTGAAAAGATTTTAAAACTTGAAATGAGACATTCGCACAATGAATACTTTCTACCTTTGGTACTTCAAGTACATTTTGATGCCAATACTTTTGTACTTTTATTTCTATATTGCAGTATTGATACTATTGAGTGCTTTTCCCACCACATGGATTATGGCTCCAATCCACTCTTCAAAGCCCATAGAATCATGTACATTTGAGGACAGAGAGAGAGACAGAGTGAAATGGACAGATACTCATACTGTCGGTTAGGCTAGATGAGACGAGAGAGACAGAAACCAGAGTCCCGTGTGCAACGAAGCCAAACCAAAACAGCAAGTAACTTAGAATTCTGTTGTGAATGAAATTGGCAAGGGGAGTTGGCCGAAGACCCCGCTACTGTCAGAGACGTTTAGCAGAAGATGATCCTTACCAAACACACGCTCGACTTGCCACCAACTGTGTAATTATTATTTGGAGACACGAGAATCGATGGCAACTGTTAAAGAAATAAGGAGTATGCGGTCACACCGGTTGACTGACAGAGCTGTACTTTCCTCGAAATCAACTTTCCCCTGATTATGTAACCCCTGGCAGATTACGTTCAAACAAGTAGGGGTTTGTTTACAAACCGGTAGCGTTTGATCACGTTCAAACCCAGTAAAGGTCTGATTACAACCCTAAGGTTCAATGACACGCAAACCGGTCGGCTTTGATTACACTCAAACCGGTATAGGTCGGAGGGAGTGTGCGAGCTGCTTTGTTTGTTTTGACTGTTTTACACTTCCCTGACGGTAACGGCCATGCCAATAAAGTCGTTAAATTGTACTGAGAGAGAGAGAGAGAGAGAGACTAAATGCTATAGTGTGGTCGGTAACCTGAGGCGCGGGGTCACCCGGCGCTGCATGCGTGCTGCGTCTAGCCCTGTCCTGATAAGACCCAGCTGACGCAGCCCGGTCTCTCTGTGAACATTTCTATTTTCCATACTGCAGTGTTTCATATCTGTGTTCCTGCATATAGGACAGACTCCTGCTGCGCGCAACAGCCAACAGCAACAGTAAGGCGAGCCTATCGAGCTATCCTCGAGTCCACCCTTGCGCTAACTTAGTTACAGCCACTTAGCTAAGGCTCTGCATCGCTACACTGTACTTGGAAGTTGTTTATAAGCACAAGTCTGTCTCTCCGCATGTCTGTCTGTCTGTCTGTCTGTCTCTCTCTCTCTCTCTCTCTCTCTCTCTCTCTCTCTCTCTCTCTCT
>NC_136796.1:39929044-39941544 GCF_951216825.1 Electrona antarctica
GTGTAACATTTCTGATGTTGTCCGTCCATGTGACACCTACCATTCGTAGCATTCTTGTAACTCCATTCAGGGCCCTTTCCTGTTGTGCGGTGAGGGTCCATGTCTCAGCCCCATACAGCAGTACTGACGCCACTGTAGCTACAAACAGCTCTTTGAGGTCTTCTCCCATGTCTGATTTCCACATTCTCCTCATCCCATGCAAGGCATTCCAGGCAAGTTCCCTCCAGTCCTTCAGGTCCTGTTCCGTTGAAGCAGTCCAGGCCGTAAACAGCAAGCTAACAACCGATAAAATAGAGGGCACAGTAACGAATCCACAGAGGGGTGCCCTGGGCGCAGCCATTACTGAGGTGTAATCAGCACTGATTAGCTACACCATGGCCAACAGGGCACTGCTCCATGGATGCAGTGCCCTGTCTGATCTGAGGTCGTTGTTGAGTCGGTCACTATGGCTATACATGCCAATAGTGGATATGCCCCTACAGTAGCCTAAATCTGCTTTAAATTGAACGCTCAATAAGCTGTAACATTAGTTCTGAAATGCTCATCATCATACACAACCATATAGTGGCTTTGCATATTTCATGATTTTTAATGACAAACATGCTGGGTGAAAGTAAAACAAGTGAAATGTGTTGACAGACCTCAGTTCTGCTCCAAACTACACATTCATTCATAATGAAACATAAACCAGTGTTCATTTTTCTTGGCATTGCAGTACATGCTTTGTATTTGATTGCTGCTCTTCAAAACACAAAGTTAGTCAGTAATGATTGGGAAACCTCAACGCCCCAGCTGGACTGCATCGGTTGAAATCAAATTTGTTACCATAACGTTATTTATTCACTCATTCGCCCAAACATTTATCATAATACGAGCCAATAATAGTACAGTAGTCGTGACAGTTCTCTCCGAGTTAGCCTGACGAGAGCATTCATTTCCTTCCAAGGACGCACGTCTGTTCTTTGCGTTCGGGGCACTGAGAAACGGCCTCACGTCACTCTCTGCTTTGGAGCTTGGCCCTGCTAGATACAGTGTGGCGAGTATTCACATCCCCATGTCTGTGGAACTCCATCCCCTCCATGCACCTGAGAGCACCATAGTCGTCTGTAGTTTCCCTTAGTCCGACTATACGTGGCCGCTTAAGACTCGCCCGTGATCCGATCCCGGTACCTCGATTTCTGTGTTAGCCGATACCGAATACCGATACCAGTGTCGTGATCTCATGTTGTTTTTATAACTATCTATATCTCGTGTTGTGTTCATAGCAGACAGACATTTTATTGACCTGCCATATAGTGTCAAGTTGTCAACCCCTTACCCCTTTGTCGGATCTGTGTTCGACTGGCATATTCACTGATACCGATATGACCCGATATGACAAATAAGGCCCGATCCGATACAGTATCGGGACATCTCTAGTTTGGGGATACGGTTAGTATGCGGCTCTTGGGTAGTCGGATTTATGGCTGTCGGATTGTTGGGATGTCGGACTAACGCTGCGCACCCATGCAAAGTGACCTGATGATTCGTTGTAGTTGCAGTTCGTTTTTACTCTCTGGAACAAGCCCAAAAAACCACAACCCGCAACTATTATACCAATATTTACAAGCGACTTTGGAGAAAAACAAGCCCAAAGTCGCTTTGAATAAGCAGACTTGGCAACTGTGTGTGTGTGTGTGTGTGTGTGTGTGTGTGTGTGTGTGTGTGTGTGTGTGTGTGTGTGTGTGTGTGTGTGTGTGTGTGTGTGTGTGTGTGTGTGTGTGTGTGTGTGTGTGTGTGTGTGTGTGTGTGTGTGTGTGTGTGTGTGTCTCGCTCTCTCTCTCTGGTTGTTTGCTAGCCCCCCTCCTGTTGCTGATAAGGATTAAGTGCTCTGTAAACATGCTCTACTTTATCTCATATTCCTCTCTGCACTGCTCTGACTCAGGACTCTGTCTGTGTGTGTGTGTGCGCGTCTGTGTGTGTCACACGAGAGATGGCATAATGTATATCCATGAATTTGTGTTGCAAGCCTATTTATGCATTCCTGACATCGCTCCACTTGTGTTTATGGTCCTCATGACTCACCAGTCATAATTGCCAATTATTAAATCACTTGACAACAAGGCAGAGGCGCCAACCAATTGAGTTGCTCGTGTTCATTGACGGTTCTTTTTGATGAGTAAATATTCCCCATCATCAAATACTGTGCATTCATGCACCAGGCCCAATATAAATAGACAGCAGCAGCTAACATGCAGAGATTAAAATAGGGTGCATTTTGCATCCCAAAACGCAGTTTATTTTGCTAGCTTTAGTTATAATATTAATTTCTTCTTCTGTTTTCTACATGAATATAACCACATTATAACCATATAAAATGAAATGGGTGTTAAATGCTGCAATTTGTAAATAAATGTAAAAAATATGACTCCTATAACGTCGTTGAAGTGGGACTCATGAAATCTAAAAGACCATCCCTGCATCCCGGGACTCATTACATTGAAACCCTATCACTGAACATGTTTGTGTGTAGAGTCTGAGTCGGCGCGAGAACATCATCAAAACAAGCCGCACATGTGACCCCCCCCACACACACACACACACACACACACACACACACACACACACACACACACACACACACACACAGATAACACGATTACGTCAAATGAATGATTTAAGCACCTGGGTGATGATCAATCGACAATCAAACATCCCCGCCCGCCCGGCATAGCCCTGGTCCGTGCCTGGCGAGTATAGTACAGTATATACTGTACAACATCATCACACACATTTGTGTGTGCATGGTTTTGCGCCGCACACCTTTTTTCTCTAGCGTTCAACGGGGTGTCATTTAATTCCCCCAGAGGGCTTTGAAAAAGCCATCGAGGACAAGCGGACGCGCTTTAAGTTGCCGATAACGGTGTCAAGGTGTGTGGAGGCGGGGGGAGACACTGGATAAGTGTGTGCTGGATATGCAACAAAGGACATCAAACGCCTCTTAAAAGAACACTGCACAACAGAGAGAAATCCCAGGCCACTGGGTTTGTATGAGTCACACACGCAGAGAGCAGAGGAGGATAAAGCCGCATGGATTATATCCCGTTTAGGACTGACACCAGATTCTAAATCATGACAGTTGAAAAACCTATGTTTCTATGTCAGTGGTTTTCAAAATATTTCATGTCAAGGACCCCAAACATTATATATAATTGGCCGCCGACCCCCATTTGAAAATATGTTGTTCCAGGGACCCTCCAGAAGCAAACTATTGAGTACAAATATTCGCTCTGAAAGAATATATACTCAAAGATTTGCGACACATTTTCACAAATTTTCTCGAGTGCCGCGCTACGAGGTTGTAGATCTGCTATTTTTCAATAGCTAAACTATAACAATGCTTAAAACACCAAAAGGGGTTCCCGTTCAGAATGGGATATTTATACTGTAGGTGACTAACTAACCACGCTGGCGGAGGCCAGGTGAGCGAACGCACGGCTCTCATCACTTGGCATGATCTCCCACGGTTTATCAGATTATCAGATTAAAAGGATCACAGAGAGTGTGTGTGTGTGTGTGTGTGTGTGTGTGTGTGTGTGTGCGTGTGCGCGTGCGTGCGTGCATGCGTGAGAGAAAGATTGACTGCGTGCGTGCGTGTGAGAGAAAGATTGACTCAATTTAACCTAGATAGCATTGTGGTGTTTGATCAGGCGCTAGGGCAGTCCCTGTGTGTGTGTGCGTGCATGTGCGTGATATAACCAGTGAGTGATATGCCTCAGGGATAACGCTGAATAAAAGAGCAGAGTGAAACATGAGAGAGAAGAGGGTGGTTCCTATTAGGTGAACCATGGTGTGTGGTTTGACCTTCTAATTTAAAACTACAAAACACCTGAAATGCAAGCCAAGTGAGAAAAATGGAAAACGCAGTTTGTGTTTAGGTTCCTGTCACACCAAAAGTATTGTTGGTATATGCGTGCTTAGTATAATGTTTGGTAGCAATTATCAGCATGACCATTGTCTAATGTGAAATTGAGACCTCAATCATGACCTTTGGCACTTACAAGCCAAGTAATACAAAAGAATGCTCGCCCCGAAACAAAATCATCAAATCCGGCGACCTCGGAGTCGCCGGCAGCCGAGGTGGACGGGTGGGAAATTTGGTATATAGTCTTTTTGTATTGGCCTAAAATATTGTCTATACATACATTCATGAATCCACTTGCTGACCGGCTCACAAGGTTTCTTGTGACCCTACCATTAACATCCTATGGCAAAGATGTCAAACATGTGAAACTTTCCTTTCGCTTTAAGTAGCATGTGACATGTCAAACTAGGGGTTTTTCATGAATCTGAATCCATTCCAAGCATTAGTTTTGCACAAAATACACTCCTTGGGCTAATAACAGCCATAGCCACTTGCCCAAGATGTGCTGACCTCATCACATTTGTGCTGACCTCATCACATTAGTCATGATTGCAATGGCCGTAGTGTTTTTTGTGCAAAACTAATGCTTGGAATGGTTTCAGAATCATGAAAACCCCCTAGTTTGACATGTCACATGCTACTTAAAGCAAAAGGAAAGTTTGACATTTTTGACAATTTTGCCTCCCATAAGATGTTAATGGTAGGGTCACAAGAAACCCCTATAAAAGAATTGCCCAATAGTGACAGCCGGTCAGCAAGTGGATTCATGAATGTATGTATATAGACAATATTTTAGGCCAATAAAAAAGTCTACATACCAAATTTCCCACTTTAAACAAAAGAAGCCTGTCGGCTGCCGGACTATAACCTTATTCCTACACATATTCTCAGTAAAAGGTAAGCCTAACCCAAGACGTATTCCTAACCTTAACCTCAGTAAAACGAATACAAGAATAGGAGAAAATAAATGGGGGCGAGCGCGCGTGTTACCTTATTGTTTCTACCCTCCAACTACATGTGCACTAGTTCCTCTACCCTCGATCTATACCTGTGGCTCTCAAACCTTTTAATTTCAAGGGAAACTCATAGCTGAGAGAGTGTGCAAATGGAACGGGTCCATTTGGTTCCATTTGCACACTCTCAGACCCCCTTTCCACCGGTTGGTTCCCAATGGGAACCAGTTCTTTTTGGTACTTAGTCCATGAGCCAGATCTCCAAAATTGGTGGGAAAAAACTAGACCTATATTAAATTGTTTATAGGATCAATACAAGTAAATTAATACATGATAACCCTTCCACATGTAGTAGCTTTTTCATATTTTCTATTATTTTGCATAGTTTCCTACATAATGCCTCATTTGCATATTTAAAAATGTAAAATTTGTAATACAATAAATCATCGCCTTCGTGTAAGTAATCAACTGGGGAAGTTTCATGGTGATAACAATCTAACATAGGTATGGTTTTGCCCACTCAATTCATAATTAAAGGTCCAATTTTGGAGCTCTGGCTCATGGACTAAGAACCAAAAAGAACTGAACCGGTTCCCACTGGGAACCAACCGGTGGAAAAGGGGCCTCAGAGTTACAGACCTGTAAACCTGAGGGTCCCTGGGCCCCACTTTGAGAACCACTATACTACCAACCATCAGCTACTGCCTCTTCCCTCTAGATCTGTTAAAAAATAATCAATTCTAAGATTCGCGATGCAGCCGTGCACGATTTAGCATCGATGCAGTGAGTGCCGTGACGTGACATTACTGATTGTAGCCTATTCACGTTTATGGTTCATTTTCCAATCAATTCCGAAGGCAACGTTGCATTCAACAGTCTGTGATGCTATAGTTAGCTATATGCTATAGCGCTACTGGCCTTACACTCCCTCATGGGAGAGACCGACAGCCAGGAGGCTGGAGATAGTCATAATGTCATAAAAGCTCCAGCCAGTATTTTCAAAGCAGGACAAATCTGGACACGTTTCTCAGTCAAAATCGTCTGTGATTTACAACGCCGTTCTACACACTCACATTGTGTTGCTTATAGGTCTGCTATAGGGAAAGCCAAAAGGCTTGCGTTTCACTTCACGTTCCCAAGTTTAATGAGCAGGTTTTTTTACTGTGTATGTACAGTATGCTGGTGTGCCTTTGTCTTATACAGCTGTTATGTGAAAGCCTTACTTTGTATATGCACTGCAAATGGATTTATGTTTTGTTTTTGAAGACTGAGCATTTTCCCTAGGCATGATAGGCCTATACTATATACCATTTACAGTATTTATTTGGATTCATTTATTTGGATTATACTGTAAACCCGGCCAAAAAGCTTGTACTGTGGGAACCGACGCACAGGCAATCGATCGAGAGGACGTCCCACACCTACGTGGACGTACTAAAGAAGAATGCTGGTGCAGAAAGCACAAATGAGCTGGCCAGATGTACGGAGAACCGAGATGACTGGAGACGCCGATGCAGGGCTCGTCTGAGGACGACGTAGAGAGAGATAATATATATTTGACAGATTCTATAATACTGATTAAAAAGTCAGTAATAACAGCAATTGAAGGAGTATATGTCTGCTGTCGGGAAGAAACCACTTAACTCCAAAATGTTTTTCTGGAAATGAAAAATATACATTTTTCAGGAAATGAAGAAAACCATCTATTTTGAAAACAAAGCAATACTGCCTAATTAAAGTTGGTGTTGTGACTTTATATTTTGTCAATTACTTGCATGAGAGGGAGAGAGGCGGTGGAGTTAGTTGCTTTAGCAGACAGTTTATGGGTCCAATGGAGTTAAGAGGTTTTGTCCGAGGCACTTTTTACTACTTTTCATTGGTTCAATATTTTCGAAACAACACACGGACGTAAAGGGTGTTCAATAGCACTGATTTATGCAAAAAAAAAATAATAATAAAAAATGTAGTTATAGGCGGTTTCCTCCCGACAGCAACGATATGGGAAATTTGAGAAGATGCATCGTGGAATCTAATTACAGTTAACAGGTGAATCATAATTTAATCCTCCCTCCTATACCCCTCCGTCTAACCAACGTTTCCCAGCTTTGGATCATCTCACAGGGGGAGAGAGATGGCTGCCTGGGAAACGACCATAATAAAGAATATATTAGGGCAGCACTTCCGCTGCATTGTATACTTCTCCCGGAAGCTGTGTCTTTATCAACCAATCACAGCAACAATTTCCATGCCCATGGGAATGTAAACAGATATGCACGGGCGGTACTTCCTGTATACTTCCCATGGATTCAAGTTCTCAGACTGATTTCAGTCACCTGGTTTCCATAGAAGTCAGCATACCAAAAAATAGGCTCTCTACAGGCTTACAACACGCCGCAGCGCGGCTTGTAGAGAGCCTATTTTTGGTTATTAGTTATTTCAGTCTTCCAGAAAACCCTAACGATCTCGGATATTTCATAACCGCAATCGTCGACGCCTCAATCCGCAATTTCTTCGACTGGGTTAGCCGCATAGGCTATAACAAAACATCCTAATTTGACATTTGTGTTAAGTAAGTGTGTAGGACACACTATACTACACGGTTAACTCCTTTCACGCTGTTTCACAAATTACGTATTAGGACTTGGCCTATAGCGACATTTTTTTTCCAGCCGTGATAATTTATTTTGCTTTAATGCGTGACTTCCGCTTTAGACACGTTCAGTAGCAGTTCCCGCCCAGCATGCCATGATGCCATCTACAAGGCTTTTATGTAACGCAGGGGTTCTCAACCCGTGGGTCGCGACCCCTAGGGGGGTCGCCAAATGTTTTGGGGGGTCCCCAAATTATTATTTTTTTAAAAATGTTTTTTTTTCTTTTTGCAACTGAATGGCTGGAAAATGGAAATTAAGAGTTTACATAGTATGTGCGTGGTGCATGCATAAACTTTCCTTAATGATTATATACGGTTTCAGTATTCATTTATGATATATTTTCTCTATTATTAAGGGGGGGGGCGGGGGTCGCGAGACATGGCCAAAGCATTTCCGGGGGTCCCCAGCCAAAAAGGTTGAGAACCCCTGATAGCGTACAGCTGATGGTGACAGTGATAGAGAGAGAGAGAGAGAGAGAGAGAGAGAGGGGCGATGTCATGCAGCAAAGAGCCTCAGGTCAGAGCATAGAACCCCGGCCAGCTGCGGGGAAGAACTGTGTATATCCTTATTTATGTGGTATGCATGCACTCTTAACCAGGTGAGCCACCGGGGTGCTCCTGACTGCCCTCTCTCTCTCTCTTAACCAGGTGAGCCACCGGGGTGCTCCTGACTGCCCTCTCTCTCTCTCTTAACCAGGTGAGCCACCGGGGTGCTCCTGACTGCCCTCTCTCTCTCTGTGATGTATTTATTTTTTATTAGCGCCGTCCTCCAGCTGCCTGCCTTATGTGGGAGTGTTAAAAGTTCAGACCAACAAACGCCAGGCCGTGACCCAGTTTGACCCTCGCCGATAGATTCAACCTGAATAGTCTAGACTCTAGACACACGCACAGGAACATGCACGCACAGACACACAGACACACACACACACGGTTCTCACCACAGACTAAGCCCTCTTACATAACAATTAACAGCTGCCAGGGTACTGTAGCTACAGTAAACAATCCCTTTAACTGAAGCTTAATGAAGGCTCTAGTCTAGTACCTCTCCTCGGTGTCTCTCCAACCATATAAGAACCTTTTCTTCTTCATTACGCAACCGTAACTAACCACCACGCTAATTAATTGCAGGCATGCCATGCCATGCGGCACGGGGACCCCTGTGTGGGGAAAAAAAACAACGCTTACAAACAATGGAAAAATGCCTCTTGTGTTGTGGACGTGAACCCTATGCTGGGGCAAACATTTGGTTTAAAAAAAAGAAAAAAAAGCATGTCGATGTCGGATTGGAAACCTCACGCGCCTCCGTTCAGGAAATGGAATGTTTTTTTGTTATTATTTTATTATTATTTATTTGTTTTTCTGAAATAGTGTAAATAACAGATCCACAAGGTCACAATGTGTCGCAATTCAAGGCATTGTGAGCTTGTAGATCGGCTGCGTTCACTCCCTTTGCTTGTCGTTCTTGTACAGTATAACGACTAAAGAAATAATATGGACATTCAAGGTTTCTGCCCGACAGCAACGATATCTACAAGCGAAGATATTTGATGTTGAATTACAAAAAAAAAGAAGGAGCGGATCAAATGGAGACCTCTGGGGGACCCCGGGGGTCATCTATATACGGTAAGGTTTGTGGGGTCAAACCGGCAGCCATCCGTGGAGAGCAGGCCGTACTGACAGTGTGAGTGCGGTTCTGTGTCCTCTTATCAACTCCAGCCTAAAAGGGAAGAAAAACATCTATTTGTTTGCTTGTTTCTTCCAAGTCTTAACTGTTATTTTCCTAATAATGGCCTCCCCCTAACCCTATCATCTTATCTGCTGTTTCTATCTTTGTTTCTCTATCCCCACTGTGTCTGACTGTCTCTCTCTCTCTCTCTCTCTTTCTCTCTCTCTCTCTCTCTCTCTCTCTCTCTCTCTCTCTCTCTCTCTCTCTCTCTCTCTCTCTGCCTTGAAAACATCTTGTAATGATTTAGAGGGCCAAGGTCTCTCAGGGACACAGGAAGTAGCTTGTTCTGACTAAATCAGGACGATGAGGTAAAGCTCCAAAATTTAGCTCATCAACAGGACGCAGCTCTCTCTCTCTCTCTCTCTCTCTCTCTCTCTCTCTCTGCTCCGGCTGCTACTCACTCTCTGCCTCATCTCTCTCTCTCTCTCTCTCTCTGCCTCATCTCTCTCTCTCTCTCTCTCTCTCTCTCTCTCTCTCTCTCTCTCTCTCTCTCTCTCTCTCTCTCTCTCTCTCTCTCTCTCTCTCTCTCCCTCCCTCTCTCTCTCTCTCTCTCTCTCTCTCTCTCTCTCTCTCTCTCTCTCTCTCTCTCTCTCTCTCTGCTCAGGCTGCTGTACTCACTCTCTGCCTCATCTCTCTCTCTCTCTCTCTCGCTCTCTCTCTCTCTCTCTCTCTCTCTCTCTCTCTCTCTCTCTCTCTCTCTCTTGTGAACACTTTCTGGATATATCGTCATTGTCACTGTATGTCTCACTTTTCTGTCTGTATTTTTGTCTCTGATCTCTCTTTACTTTCTCTCTCTCCTTCTCTGTCTTTCTGCTGTCAGCGGAACACATCGTTGCCTCTGTGTGCGATGCCATTGCAATTATCGTCGGGTGGAAACCTCATATCTCCACATGTCTATGTTTTTTGAGTGGTGTAAACCACTCCTACAACTGGCTTTTGTGTGCAGAAAAAATGAGCATGGTTGCTATGTTCAAAATAATTTCTGACGTAATTAAATCACACCCGGGTGAACTGGATGACCGTAGCAACCATGCTCATTTTTTCTGCACAAAAAAAGCCAGTTGTGAAATCACATCCGGGTGTGATTTCATTACGTCAGATCAGAGCTGATCAGGCTATATAATACCTTACACCACTCAGTTCACACGGGTGTGATTTTTCCATGAATCAATGCCCTGCTACTACATCAGCATAGTGAAAATAGCTCCACAATGCGATGCGTTGTTGTGAGCTTGCACATTGTCTATTTTCTTTTTTTCTAATAATTTTTATCCCACGATTTTGTAACCCATTTTTCACCCCTGTGTCAATTATCTAATGTGATCCTGGGCTCTACACACCCTCCGCCAACCTGGGGAGAGCAACGGACTTGAACTCATGCTTCCTTCATGCATGAGTGTCCAAGTCGCTCCTTTACACCTGACAGGGGGGAGTTTCCCTGGTTGGACGTAGGCCGTGGAAGGAACACGTTATTCCAACCAGTTCCTTTCCCCTCCATCAGGCGCCCCGGCTGGCCAGGGGGAGGCAGTTTAGAGACCAGGATTACTGCATGTTTTTTGTGAGGGTACCTACCCTAGGCCTAGGGGACACGGGGAGAACATGCAAACTCCACACAGAAAGCCCCTTTCATTGTCTATTTTCACTTTACTTAAAGGAAGGGTTTTGGGGACATACAAGTTTCCCAGCCGACATGGCAGCGATATCTTTCCAGCCCGGCGGTGTTGCTGACCCCTCTGCCCCTCTCTGGTTGTGTGTGAACCGAGACCCCTCTGCCCCTCTCTGGTTGTGTGTGAACCCAGACCCTCTGCCCCTCTCTGGTTGTGTGTGAACCGAGACCCCTCTGCCCCTCTCTGGTTGTGTGTGAACCGAGACCCCTCTGCCCCTCTCTCTGGTTGTGTGTGAACCCAGACCCCTCTGCCCCTCTCTGGTTGTGTGTGAACCCAGACCCCTCTGCCCCTCTCTCTGGTTGTGTGTGAACCCAGACCCCTCTGCCCCTCTCTGGTTGTGTGTGAACCCAGACCCTCTGCCCCTCTCTGGTTGTGTGTGAACCGAGACCCCTCTGCCCCTCTCTGGTTGTGTGTGAACCGAGACCCCTCTGCCCCTCTCTCTGGTTGTGTGTGAACCCAGACCCCTCTGCCCCTCCTCTCTGGTTATGTGTGAACCGAGACCCCTCTGCCCCTCTCTGGTTGTGTGTGAACCGAGACCCTCTGCCCCTCTCTGGTTGTGTGTGAACCGAGACCCTCTGCCCCTCTCTGGTTGTGTGTGAACCGAGACCCTCTGCCCCTCTCTGGTTGTGTGTGAACCGAGACCCCTCTGCCCCTCTCTGGTTGTGTGTGAACCGAGACCCCTCTGCCCCTCTCTGGTTGTGTGTGAACCGAGACCCTCTGCCCCTCTCTGGTTGTGTGTGAACCGAGGACCCTCTGCCCCTCTCTGGTTGTGTGTGAACCCAGACCCTCTGCCCCTCTCTGGTTGTGTGTGAACCGAGACCCTCTGCCCCTCTCTGGTTGTGTGTGAACCCAGACCCCTCTGCCCCTCTCTGGTTGTGTGTGAACCCAGACCCCTCTGCCCCTCTCTGGTTGTGTGTGAACCGAGACCCTCTGCCCCTCTCTGGTTGTGTGTGAACCGAGACCCCTCTGCCCCTCTCTGGTTGTGTGTGAACCGAGACCCTCTGCCCCTCCTCTCTGGTTGTGTGTGAACCGAGACCCCTCTGCCCCTCTCTGGTTGTGTGTGAACCGAGACCCCTCTGCCCCTCTCTCTGGTTGTGTGTGAACCCAGACCCCTCTGCCCCTCCTCTCTGGTTGTGTGTGAACCGAGACCCTCTGCCCCTCTCTGGTTGTGTGTGAACCCAGACCCTCTGCCCCTCTCTGGTTGTGTGTGAACCGAGACCCTCTGCCCCTCTCTGGTTGTGTGTGAACCCAGACCCTCTGCCCCTCTCTGGTTGTGTGTGAACCGAGACCCTCTGCCCCTCTCTGGTTGTGTGTTAACCCAGACCCTCTGCCCCTCTCTGGTTGTGTGTTAACCCAGACCCTCTGCCCCTCTCTAGTTGTGTGTGAACCGAGACCCCGCTGTGAACTGTTAATCCATTTAGGCCCGACGTCGAAATAAAAAAAAATGTTCGCTCTGAAAGAATATATATTCAAAGAATTGTGCCGCATTTTTACGATTTTTCCAAAAATAGCAAACCTACAAGCTCGTAGCGCGCCACTCGGTGGCGCGCTATGAGCTTGTAGATCTGCTATTTTTCAATAGCTAAAGTACAACATAATG
>NC_136796.1:39949044-39964044 GCF_951216825.1 Electrona antarctica
ATTGGAGCACTTTTCAAGCACAGTTGGCTGGCTGACAAAGCGATAACATTGGCTGGCTGTGATCCTCGATGCTTTAGAGATATTATTCACTGCTGAAATTCAGCCATCCTGCAGGGCTGTTCTTTTTTTTCTCCATATCATACAAGTGTTTGTACTCCATATCCAGCTTGTATTTGCCCTGGCTGATAGAAGGACCGAGGGGTTGATAAGCCCTATTAACCCATGGGCCGATATACAGCTAGCAGACCAATCAGCACAGTGCAACTGCAGACTGAACTGCCATGCAGTGTCTCAGGAGGTGGGGCGGCCGCTCGGGAATCGGAAGGTTCCCGGGTTGATTCCCCTTGTGTTTCTGTCAAAGTGTCCTTTGAGCAAGGCATCACCGAACCCCTAAACTGCTCCCAATGAGCACGTTGGTGCCTTGCATGGACTCCTCTGCCATCTGTGTGTGAATGTGTGTGAATGGTTGAAGAGGGGCTTTGTATAAGGGTGCTATATAAGAATGTCCAACAGGCCAGTTGCTGCGTTGATCAAATGCTTATTTCCTCGCTGTCTTTGTTTGACTACTATACAGTGCATAACTGTAAGGATTTGGTTCATGATTACTCTCGAAACTGGCTACGTCAGCCGCGAGCAAGGAATGTTCTTCGCATTTGAGTAAATGGTCACGCTCCCCTCCTAGTAGTAGTAGGGGATAAGGTACATTTTTAAACCCAAAACCACACCAATGGGTCGAGGCGCAACAAAACTGTTTTAGCGTTCGTCCCAGTGGTGTAATACGTCCTGTATACCATCAGTACCACCATCAGTGCATGGTGGCGCATGTCGACCCAAGGGATTAAGTTGTTTCAATTCAATGGTTGTGTGCAACTTCATGCGTCGACATGCGTCTAAAATGGTAAATGGTGCATTTATATAGAAGGCGCTTTACATAGATGGTGCATTACATTCACCCATTCACACACACATTCATACACCGATGGCGGCGGAAACCATGCAAGGCACCAACCAGCACATCAGGAGCAATTTGGGGGTTCAGTGTCTTGCTCAAGGACACTTCGACACTAGCCTGGAACTCACCTATGCTTTTTTATGGCATAGGCAGCTCCCGGCGGATAGAAACTATGCGCAGCTGCGCGTCATGAGACTAATTACTTAGAGCGACAGAGAGAGAGAGAGGAGTGTGTGTGTGTGTGTGTACATGTGTGCGTGTGTGTGTCAATTTAACAAAGGTGCAGACGATCAGAAATCAGCAGAGAGTGAGAGATGTTTGCGCTACTCTATGCCGAATTGAAGTGGACTCGGACCCAGACTTTTTTTTTCTCCCTGAATTTTTTTTTTTCTGGGTTTCCGAGGCTACTTCGACACTAACTCTGGTGGAGCCCGGGTTCGAACTCTGTGTTCGAATCACACAGCGATGAATGGCCTCATTTAAATATAGTATAGTCCCGTATAGTAGAGGAAATCTGTGTCCAATCTAGTGCCGTCTGCTTCAAATAACTTTATTGACATTGTCACACCGGGAGGTGTCCTGACCTATACCAGGCATCGGGGGTCTGAACGTCTCAATGTGGAGAGCATCCAGCTCGTTAAGACTAGTATTAACATACTCTGGCGACCACACAGATTGGTTCAAATGATGTTTTATTCATTAGAAGTAAGTCCCGGCGGAGTTATTCAACGGAGCTCTTTGGAGTGGTGGATTGATTCAGGTAGATGAGAGGTATATAGGAGCAGAGGCTTTTAACCCATTTTGAGCGGGGACCCCTTTTGGTGTTTCAAACATTCTGTTATACTTTAGCTATTGAAAAATAGCAGATCTACAAGTTCATAGCGCGCCACCGAGTGGCGCGCTATGAACTTGTAGGTCTGCTATTTTTGAAAAATCGTGAAAATGTGGCACAAATCTCAGAGCGAACGTTTTTAACTCTTATGGGGGGTCCCTGGAACAACATATTTTCAGATGGGGGTCGGTGGCCAAATACATATAATTTGTGGGGTCCTTGACATGAAATATTGAGCACCACTGATACAGAAACATGAGGTATTTCAGAAAACTGTCAGTTTAGAAGACATTTGTTTTATTTCGACGTCAGACCTAAACGGGTAAGCGCTGAGGATATCAACTACAGCAGATGTGTAGTTTAACCCCCCTCCCTAAATGCTGCCGGTGCTTATGCAGTACAGATGTGTAGTTTAACCCCCCTCCCTAAATGCTGCCGGTGCTTATGCAGTACAGATGTGTAGTTTAACCCCCCTCCCTAAATGCTGCCGGTGCTTATACAGTACAGATGTGTAGTTTAACCCCCCTCCCTAAATGCTGCCGGTGCTTATACAGTACAGATGTGTAGTTTAACCCCCCTCCCTAAATGCTGCCGGTGCTTATACAGTACAGATGTGTAGTTTAACCCCCCTCCCTAAATGCTGCCGGTGCTTATACAGTACAGATGTGTAGTTTAACCCCCCTCCCTAAATGCTGCCGGTGCTTATATATACAGTACAGTTACAATGTCCTAATGCCTCCGGCTAAATGGCTGGAATCCATATAATAACCGACTTAAAACATCCACGGCCCTTTATCGCTCGAGTCCATATGCCTTGGTGAGTTGTGTGTGCGTGTGTGTGCGTGCGTGCGTGCACAGTAGTCCACCTACATGCTCCCCAACCTGAGCAATCCCAGAGACAGAGGAATCCAATGCGGGAGGATTAGAGGAATCCGCTGCTCCTAAATCCCCGTACACGGGGAATTGCGCCGGCCAATCGGAGGCTGGGAGCCGTCAGCCTCCTGCCGCGCGGCGTGGTGCAGGCAGGGAAATACCGGGGGATTGTCGTGAGTACAGGCTGATGCCTTTAGGGGGGGATCTGACTGAGCCCCCCAACCAACCAACCCCCAAAACACCCCCGCCCACCCACCCACCCATCCACCCACCCCAAAACAGATGACTTCCAAACAAATATCCACACACACACACACACCGGTGCGCACAAGGAAGTCCGGGATGTAGAGGCGAGGGGGGGGGGGGGGGTCTTCTTGTGTGTATAAAGGGATTGCGTCTCAGAATCCCAGTGTTTACAGTCGAGCCTTCTCGCTGTCATGCCGAGTTAACGTGCACAGTGCCCACACACACACACACACGCACACACACACACGCAGGAAAACACGCCTTATCCGCCCACGTGCTGCTGTATAGGTGAGTATACAGTGTACATCACTCCTGTGTGCATATCACTCGCACGCACACACACACACACGTGCTACTATCATCATTTCATATAGGATAGCATTGGAAATAACCAGGAGAAGAATAGCAGATCTACAAACTTAACAGGCTTGTTGTGAGCTTGTGTGATCCTAAAATCTCACCATCCTAATTAGTCGAATCTAACCTAAAATCTAAAAACGTGTAATGCTAATCATCATCTTCTAATTGTTTAAGAGTAACTCCTCAACTTATTATAATAGTTTAAACCATGGCCTGGGCCGTGGCTCAGCGGTCCAGGCACCTTGGCCGGTAGCCCGAGTCTGGCAGTGTGCCGCGGGTTCGACTCCCGATCCCGACGGCCTTTACTGCATGTCACTCCCCCATCTCTCTCTCCCCCATTTCCTGTCAGCCTACTGTCTGTCCCTCTATAAAAAATATAAAATAAAGGCGAAAGCCGCAAAAAATTATGTTTTTGTTTAAACCATGAAACAACACTTTTATCTTGCAAGGACCATGTCTGTATCTATAAGTATTCTGTACTGGACATTTGGGCCTCGCAAGTCTAGTAACTAACGCACGCACACACACACACACACAATTACCACCACTGCCAATAATGGCAACAAGCACAACAACAACAAATCTATTCTCCCCGCAAGTCTCTCTCTCTCTCTCTCTCTCTCTCCCGCCCACGTGTTCATTCTGTGTTTTATGTCTCATGTTGTGGGGAAGTGGAGCTGAGGCCTGACAGCTAGTGGAGGAGGAGGTGTTGTTGGTTGGTTGGTGTTAGAGTTTCTTTCTATATCGTCTTGTCTTTCTCTCTGGACCACCAGAGGCTCCATGCAGTGATCACAGAGAGCGCAGTAGGAGAGAGAGCTGATGGGCAGGGAGAGCAGAGCCTGCATGCTTCTATACAAACCACTGGTGGAGTGGAAGACGTAGTACTGAGAATGTCTTTGTTTTTTTGTAGTACATTTAAGTACAATTCTGAGGTATTTGTACTTTAATGGAGTATTTCCAATTTCCAATACTTTTACTTCTACATCTCAGAGCCCAAATTGTTACTTTTACTTGACTACAATAATTTGAAAACTTTAGTTACTAGTTACTTTGGCGATTTTAATTTTGATGAGAAAACATGTATACATTATTAACCACTTCAGCCCTATATACATTTCGGCCATTTGAAAATAGTAGATAGGCTATTTTCAAAAGATTTTGTACACATTTTGAACTTGTGAAATGGGACATTCTGTAATATGTAATATATAGGCTACATATTACAGTTTTGTCCCAATTCAAAATGTACATATAGCTGTATCGGCCCTTACATATTATGTAAGGGCCGATACAGCTATATGTACATTTTGAATACTACTAGTTGTAATGAAGTACATCTACATTGCAGTATTGATACTTTTACTTAAGTAAAAAGTAAAACAATTGAGTACTTTATCCACCACTGAGTAAAAGTAGTGGTGGACACTGACAAGTACGTTTAGTGCATTTTTGAGAACATTTTTGCATTTGAGCTGAATACTTTTACTCGGCTACATTTTAAATTGAAATATTGTATAGTTTTGACTGCTCTGCATTTCTAGGAAACGTATAAAAATATATTATGAATTTACCACCTAAGCCCTAAAATAATTTAGTCGATCAACAAGCTTATAATCCTTCGCAGCGTGACACGTTTTGGGCTTGTAGATTACTTTGGTACTTACCGTGCCAAAGTACTGGAAAATAAGCTGACGCATCATGTCGTGTTGTGAGCTTATACTGAGCTATTTTTGCATATCCGATGTATTAAGTGGTTAATTGCATGAATAATCTATGTAACTAAACCATATTTGCCTCAGTGATGTGGTCCAGTATAGCAGTATTTTGTTCTTGAAAAATGTAAACACTCAAGTAAAGAAAAGTACTTATACAGTATAATACTTAGATACTTTCCACCTCTGAGGAGAGGTGGTGATGGGCAGGGGGGAGCAGAGTTGTACAAACTAATGTAGCTTCCCTCTTCCGCGCCATGCCAGTCAATACTCGCCAATACCCAGAGATGAAAAGAATTGTAGGTCGGATGAGGTGCAACATTAATGAGGTCACACCGCACAGGTCATATACTGTATACTGTACTTACTAGTTTGGTGCTGGAAGTGCCTATAGGCCGATTTATTTTATTTATATCGCTTTCTTTTTTTCTTTCCTTCCTCCTTGTTCGTTGCCAGCGAAAATTCCTCATAATTTACTTCCAGAATCCAGTGACCTCCACGTTCTTGTTTTGGCCCGCAGCCCTATATCGGTGGCTCTTGGGGGTGGGTGGGGGGGGGGGAGGAGGGGGGGGGGGGAGGGAGCGGAGGGCATTGAGATTAAGCCATTTAGACCTGACGACGATTCAAACAATGTCTTCTAGAATCACGATAGTTTTCTGAAAAACCCTCCGTTTCTATATGTCAGTGGTTCTCAAACTATTTCATGTCAATTTGGCCGGCGACCCCCATCTCAAAATATGTTGTTCCAGGGACCCCCCCCCCCCCCCCCAGAAGCAAAGATTTGAGTTAAAAAACGCTCGGTCTGAAAGAATATATATTTGCACCACATTTTCACGATTTAAAAAAAATAGCAGACCTACAATCTCATAGCGCGGCACTCGGTGCCGCGCTATGAGCTTGTAGATCTGCTATTTTTCAACAGCTATAAAGCATAACATAACGCTTAAAAAAAACACCAAAAGGGGGTTCCCGCCCAGAACGGGTTAAGTTTGACATGTCTTCTATTTTTTATTCTTCGTCTTTCTTTTTCTTTTTTCTCTCTCTGTTAGAGGAACTATAAGCCCAAAGCCTGGACTGGTTGTTTTATGAGGATTCATTGATCGGAAAGGAAAGGCAGCACATTGATGAGGCGAAGGCGAGAGGTGTTGTTGTGAATGAAGCCGGATATAGTGGGTGACCCAGGGGGAATCATGGCAACACACTGCCTCCTGATCTCCTCCAAAGCTGCTGCACAACCCCACGCTGTCCTGCCTGATGAATGTACTCTGTCCCTCCTCTCCATCTCTCTCTCTCTCTCTCGTTCACTCTCTCTCGCTGGCTCTGCCTCTCTTTCTCTCTGTTGTCCACGCTCTATCACTTGCCCCCCCCCCCCCCCCCCCCTCACCACCACCACCTCCCTCCCTCTCTCTCTCTCTCTGTTTTCTGGTCCTGATGAATGCAGAGTGAATCAATAAATCTATTCCCCTGCTGGATACCTGATAAAATTTACAAGGACAAGCTTAATAAATTACTAATGGGGTGGCCAATTAGTTTGTGTGCCTGCCTCTGTGTGTGTGTGTGTGTGTGTGTGTGTGTGTGTGTGTGTGTGTGTGTGTGTGTGTGTGTGTGTGTGTGTGTGTGTGTGTGTGTGTGTGTGTGTGTGTGTGTGTGTGTGTGTGTGTGTGTGTGTGTGTGTGTGTGTGTGTGTGTGTGTGTGAGAGACTGTGTGTGCGTGCGTACGTGCGTCTGGTCAGCGCTTGTTTGTATGCATGCGTGCGCGTCCTCCACCCTTCCCTCAGTCTCTCGGCCTCCCCTGCCTTCCGGACCGAGCCAAAACCAACAAGGCTGACAATACTCCAGCCATCAGTAGCCAGCCAGCCAGCCAGCCACCAGCCGGCCCTCTCTCTCTCTCTCCCTCACAGCCCCAGGGCACATAAACCCTGTCAGGGAGGCTGCAGATCACAAGCTCCTAGAGGAGGGACGGAGGGCCTGTTGTACACCTGCCTCATGGCCGCCCACTGCAGCCATCTGCACAAACACATGTAAATACACTGCCTCCCAGACAGCCCTCCAGAGCGATGGGAGATATATGGCTTTCCTCTCTGTGCGTTTCCCTGGCCGTGTATAATAAGTGTGTGTGTGTTTGTTTTTGTGCGTGAGCTTTGGGTGTGGGTAGTAGTAGCCATAGTTGGATAGAATGGGAGAGAGAGAGACTATTATTATGTGTCTCCCACATCCCAGTATAACATCAATAGATCTCAGAGGATCATCTTCGGGAATCATCGTCTTCAAAAGAAAAACCTAACTTTCCCCTTCCCAGAGACGAGACCGTAATTATTCCACATTAGCATAAATGTGAGTGCATGCATTTATGTATGCGTGTGCGTATAACGTATACGTTGGCAATGTACAAGTGCTTAAACGCAGATTAGCCGCAGCTGGGTTTGCGAGTCCTTTTCTTTTATCTGGGTCTAAAAGGAGGAATAATAGGGCCTCTTTCTAATATGAGCTCTGTATCGACGCATCTTATGTGCGCTTCATCTCTCGCATGCATCGTTATCTGCTGACAGTGGGAGCGCTTTGATGTCAGGGCAGGGGTCCTCACACTGCGTGGAATTGTTATGACACTTGAGTAGTCTGGGGTGCTCTGTACCGTGTGGGTGCATGTGTGTGTGCATGTGTGTGTGTGTGTGCATGTGTGTGCGTGTGTGTGTGTGCGTGTGTGTGTGTGTGCGTGCGTGTGTGGGTTTTCGCCCCGGTGGGTAAGACCTCGTTAAAGCCTTATCTTTGTTGTTGAGATTGTTTATGGAACTCATAAGCACACTTTGACACAGCTAGGGCAGAGGTTCACAGTCTGTTCTGCATTATAGGGCCCTGCTCTTGAAAATAGGCGATCTACAAGCTTGCAATGCGATGCGATTTTTTTTTATACATTTGATAACTTGAAATGGGACATTCTGTATAATGAGTTATTTTACTTTTGGTAATTGAACTACATTTTGATACCAATACTTTTGTACTCAAGTACATTTTGAATTCCAGGCTTTGAATTAGTTTATTGCAGTATTGCTGGTTATTCAATGGTCTCCTTCCCATATTTAATATTTAATAATTTTCCATTTATCTATTGTCTATTCATATTTCTAGATTGTATTTGGTAAATATGTATTGTTCATACATACTCTTGAGCTAATTATTGTCTGTTAGGTTGACTAACTTCCCAGGCACTTTAGGCCTGTCTAGGGGCCTGCCCTATATCTTGAGTTGGCTCTCTGTGATTGTGTTTATTTTTACATTTTACTATTTATATCTACTATCTATTATTCGATTTCACAAGGCATTCTGTCTCGGTACCATAAACATTGGGTCCTCATTTGATGTATTTTTTTTTATTTTTATAATATTTATTTTATTTGGAAAAAGCAGTACAGTACAGACAGCATTTCTATGTATACATAGGACACAAGTGCAATTCCCAGGATTTCTTTTTTTTCACCCCTCTTCCCTCCCTCCCCCCTCCAAGTGACTCCATCTCCAATGTCTCAGTAAAATCCTTGCTTTCTTCAGAAGGACTACATATGGCATCAAGTCAACACTTAACAGGCGACTGTGGCTCAGGAGGTAGAGCAGGTCGTCCAATGATCCATGGGTCGGCGGTTCGAATCCCGGCTCCTCCTGTCTACATGTCGAAGTGTCCTTGGGCAAGACACTGAACCCTAAATTGCTCCCGATGTGCTGGTTGGTACCTTGCATGGCTTCCGCCGCAATCGGTGTATGAATGTGTGTGTGAATGGGTGAATGTAATGCACAATCTATGTAAAGCGCCTTGGATAAAGGCGCTATATAAATGCACCATTTACCATTTACCAACAGGGGCAAAGGGCAATATCGCTTCAGAGTGTACATTTCAGAAGGAGAAAAAGAAGAGTGGGCAGAAAAAGACAAAGACAAAAAAAAACAACAACCAAGAAACGAAAGTAAAGGTGATGACAGTTGGCACGTGGCACCTGCATTCAATTGTACTTGATTGTATCATTCATACATTACACTGTATATACACCTCACTTCCTATTATCTTGTCACAATGCTGAGGAAGGCCCCGTCTGGCCGAAACGCGTCCGTTGTCTGTTCGTCAGAGGTAATAAAGGACATTTATTGTGTGGCGCTTCCTGGTTTCCATTTTGCACCTTTGAGCCTTGCACCAACAACGAATACTCTTCTAATTTGGAGTGTTGCGGGTTGTCTGCTTTTGCAGTCTTTCTTCCTCTCAATATTGATACCTTTAACTCAGAGGTGGGCAACTTTGATGTTGGCGAGGGCCAATATATTTCCACACTCACTCCAGAGGGCCACAGTGCATATTACTGTCGTAGAAAAAATAGCCGATCTACAAGTTCAAAACGCGTTGCAATGCGACGCGTTTTGAGCTTGTAGATCAGCTATTTTTGCTATATTTGAATTGAAAACCTGAGTAATGTTTTGCTATTTTTGAATTGGAATCCTGAAATGCATTTAGTTATAGTTATGTTAACTTTATGAACTGCTAACATAACTACATTGGACACAAAAAGACAATAACATTTTAATACTAGTCATTAAGTAATTAAAGCGGGTCATGTTTGCAGGTTTGGAATTGTAACAGCTGCAATCAATACTATATCAGTATTCTGATATTAGCATGCGGGCCGCATTAAGTGAAGGTGGGGGCCGCATGTGGCCCCCGTGCCGCCAGTTGCCCACCCCTGCTTTAACTTAAGTAAAATGTGAGTACTTTTTCCACCACTGACTATATAGCACACTGCTCCTAATAGTTAGGAAGGGTGAGGAGAGGACACATTTCACCTAGGCCTACAGTATGTGACAAAGGAACAACCCCAAAACCTGTTATGATTATTAACATGCACCATCCTCCTCCACTCCAACCTCACTAACACGCTCCAACTATCCCAACACCAACCCATAACCTCCTCCCATCTCCTCAGCATCCGTCAATCTCTGAACAGCAATGCGTCCACCACCAACCTTCCCCATTTTCCACAGCCACGTTCATGGTGCATTTGCCTGAATGTGATAATAAGGGATACTGTCAGGAAAGAGTTGTTTTCATTTCTCCCGCGCTCTCTCTGTTTCTCTCTCTCTCTCTCTCTCTCTCTGGCTTTCTCACTCTCTCTCTCCAAACATAGGAATGTTTTAACGACTCCCTGCGCTTGACGTACGGAGAGATGAGGAGAATGGGTAATAATGGGACAAAGTGTGACGGACATGAAACGGCCCAAACGACGTGAATGTCGGAGGAGGGCTGAATGACAAATGACGAGGGGGAAAGTACGTCAAAGTACATGATATGTGCTTTACAGTGCGCACACGTACGTATATGTACGCTCGCCGGCGTGTGCGCACACATACACACACACACACACAATGTTTTATACATATCGTACTGTACGTATCGTACATATTTATACATATGGTTTCTGCCTGGTGGAAACCTCTTCAGTCCAAAACTGTTACCTTTAGGATAAAAAAACAACAACAAAAAACAGCAAAAGCAGCAGATATGCAAGCTCAAAGCGTGTTGTATCGCGCCGCGCTTCGGGCTTGCAGATCTGCCACTTTTGTGTGGCACACTGTATTGTGATGAAGTAGGGTGTTAATTTATGAAAAAACACAATAAGTTAATAATGGAGATTCGAGGTTTCTTCTGCCCGACAGCGACAATATCCATATTTCCATACAGAGGCGTTACTATGGGTGAACCTCAACCTTCTACTTGATGTTTACAACCTCCCAAATGTCTCATTAGGTCCTGAATAAGTGTGGGTGCACCGAGGCATAACCACATACATAGTGTATGGGGCAGAACGCCACACGCCTCATAACACTCCAGTGGTCTGAAAGCCTGTCTCCGTTGGCTGTCAGGTGCACTATGTAGATGTATGTGTCATTTTGTTTATTAATTATGAATTTTGTTTGCGCTGACTGACTGCACAAACAGCCTCTCCCTTTTCTCTCTCTCTCTCTCTCTCTCTCTCTCTCGCTGCCTTATTTGCCCCCGATTCTCGTAAACACGGTCACAAAGTATGCGTTGCGTGCCTTTCTTCCTTCGCCGTTGTACGATTGCTTGAAAAAATAGAGAGAAATCAATGACCTGCTTAATGCAAGATCTAAAACAACATTTGCAATTTGGCCGGATACCTTTCTTTGGAACAAACTGGCTACAAATCTGTACTGCGATAGAAATGTGGTGTGAGTGATACCTGTGTGTGTCCGTGTGTGTTTTCATAACTCCTGGTTTTGCAGCCAGTTCTCCTTGTTCTCTCTCTCTCTCTCTCTCTCTCTCCCTCCCTCCCTCCAAGATAAGCTGATTTATCTGCTGGCTGGAGAGAAGTGAAATAGATCAGTTTAATGACTCGTGCTGCCGTGCAACATGTTGGTGTGGGAAAGTCCTGATGGGACTCAAGTTCAGCCATTTTATTCCTCCCCTTTTATTCCTCCCCTTTTTCCTCCCTGCACTTGGATTGAATCTTTCTGTTGTTCTTCGTGTGATGAGTGTTTCTTCCACTCCCTAGGGGACTTGTGGTCCAAGAAATCTGTTCCCAAAGACACAGCAGGGCTTCCAAAAAAGCTTGCTTGTCCACTGGACAGTTTTAGGTCATTACTAAAGAGAAAGGTGCATGCAGTGTTTATTGTTGTAATTAATGGAGTTAGATATAGGGTTTGATACATTTGGGAATCTATCTGATTAGCCCTGTAACACCCGGATTAATTTCTACTTGATTTCAACCTTACTACTACTATTTACTACTAGGACTTATCAGAGGAAATTATGTAAAACATCCTATTGGAGCCCGCCCCCAGAGGCCTGTTATACACATCCTATTGGGGCCCGCCCCCAGAGGCCTGTTATACACATCCTATTGGGGCCCGCCCCCAGAGGCAACATGTTATACACATCCTATTGGGGCCCGCCCCCAGAGGCCTGTTATACACATCCTATTGGGGCCCGCCCCCAGAGGCAACATGTTATACACATCCTATTGGAGCCCGCCCCCAGAGGCAACATGTTATACACATCCTATTGGGGCCTGCCCCCAGAGGCAACATGTTATACACATCCTATTGGGGCCCGCCCCCAGAGGCAACATGTTATACACATCATATTGGGGCCTGCCCCCAGAGGCAACATGTTATACACATCCTATTGGGGCCCGCCCCCAGAGGCAACATGTTATACACATCCTATTGGGGCCTGCCCCCAGAGGCAACATGTTATACACATCCTATTGGAGCCCGCCCCCAGAGGCAACATGTTATACACATCCTATTGGAGCCCGCCCCCAGAGGCAACATGTTATACACATCCTATTGGGGCCCGCCCCCAGAGGCAACATGTTATACACATCCTATTGGAGCCCGCCCCCAGAGGCAACATGTTATACACATCCTATTAGGGCCCGCCCCCAGAGGCAACATGTTATACACATCCTATTGGAGCCCACCCCCAGAGGCAACATGTTATACACATCCTATTGGGGCCTGCCCCCAGAGGCAACATGTTATACACATCCTATTGGAGCCCGCCCCCAGAGGCAACATGTTATACACATCCTATTGGAGCCCGCCCCCAGAGGCCTGTTATACACATCCTATTGGGGCCCGCCCCCAGAGGCAACATGTTATACACATCCTATTGGAGCCCGCCCCCAGAGGCAACATGTTATACACATCCTACTGGGGCCTGCCCCCAGAGGCAACATGTTATACACATCCTATTGGGGCCCGCCCCCAGAGGCAACATGTTATACACATCCTATTGGGGCCTAACCCCAGAGGCAACATGTTATACACATCCTATTGGGGCCCGCCCCCAGAGGCAACATGTTATACACATCCTATTGGGGCCTGCCCCCAGAGGCAACATGTTATACACATCCTATTGGAGCCCGCCCCCAGAGGCAACATGTTATACACATCCTATTGGAGCCCGCCCCCAGAGGCAACATGTTATACACATCCTATTGGGGCCCGCCCCCAGAGGCAACATGTTATACACATCCTATTAGGGCCCGCCCCCAGAGGCAACATGTTATACACATCCTATTGGAGCCCGCCCCCAGAGGCAACATGTTATACACATCCTATTGGGGCCTGCCCCCAGAGGCAACATGTTATACACATCCTATTGGAGCCCGCCCCCAGAGGCAACATGTTATACACATCCTATTGGAGCCCGCCCCCAGAGGCAACATGTTATACACATCCTATTAGGGCCCGCCCCCAGAGGCAACATGTTATACACATCCTATTGGGGCCTGCCCCCAGAGGCAACATGTTATACACATCCTATTGGGGCCTGCCCCCAGAGGCCTGTTATACACATCCTATTGGGGCCTGCCCCCAGAGGCCTGTTATACACATCCTATTGGGGCCTGCCCCCAGAGGCAACATGTTATACACATCCTATTAGGGCCCGCCCCCAGAGGCAACATGTTATACACATCCTATTGGGGCCTGCCCCCAGAGGCAACATGTTATACACATCCTATTGGAGCCTGCCCCCAGAGGCAACATGTTATACACATCCTATTGGAGCCTGCCCCCAGAGGCAACATGGTATACACATCCTATTGGAGCCCGCCCCCAGAGGCAACATGTTATACACATCCTATTGGAGCCTGCCCCCAGAGGCAACATGGTATACACATCCTATTGGAGCCCGCCCCCAGAGGCAACATGTTATACACATCCTATTGGGGCCTGCCCCCAGAAGCCTGTTATACACATCGTATTAGGGCCCGCCCCCAGAGGCAACATGTTATACACATCCTATTGGGGCCCGCCCCCAGAGGCAACATGTTATACACATCCTATTGGGGCCCGCCCCCAGAGGCAACATGTTATACACATCCTATTGGGGCCCGCCCCCAGAGGCAAATTCAAAGGAAACAAGATGGGTTGCCAGATTGGTATGGTCCAGTCTAGTCTAGTGCATGTTCAACCTTTTTCATATCAATGCCCATTATTTATTCGGCAAGACTTTGTAGACATCAGGCAAACGATCAAAAATAACAATTCTTCTACATTTTCTAATTAACTAGTTTAACAATAATAGAAACTGAAACCTTTTTATTTATTTTTTACGCTCTCAAGAGTTAAAGATTTATAAGGGTCCAGTTTGTTACCAACGTTCCATCATTTAGCTGGGGACCACCTGGAACACCCTCAAGGACCACTGGTGGTCCCCGGGCCACTGGTTGAAATCACTGCTCTAGTCACTGTTTCTCAACATAGGGTCCGGGGACCAGCAGGGGTCCAAATGGACGCAGACGGGTCTGTAACTCTGAAAGTGTATTACAAATGGAACCAAATGGACCCGCAAACCTTACGGGTTCCATTTCGTCCCATGCATCGGTAGGAATTTACAGTGTATAGATTGAGGTGCCAGGAGATTAAAAATGTATCAAATGGAGGTCCGTGGTCTATAATAATGCCTATATAAAACCGAGGGTCCTTGAAATTAAAAAGGTTGATGATAATCGATGTACTTACAGTGAATAGTGATGGTGTGACGTACTGTGAGAACGGAAGCACGGAAGGTGAGATCAATAATGTGCCCCCCTCCCCCCCCCCCCTTCCACACACACACACATCCACCACCATCCCACCCCGTCCCCACTGACAGCCCCGTAATAACCGTCCTGATAACAGGAGAGCAGATTAATAAAGCATACCGCAAATGATTATCTCCATCATTAATCCCATCCCACGGCTATTTAAAGAGCGCCGTGTATTAACCCATTTCGGCCTGACGTCGAAGTTTAAAAAATGTCTTCTAAATACTGACAGTTTTCTGAAATATATCATGTTTCTGTATCAGTGGTGCTCAATATTTCATGTCAATGTTCCAGGAACCTCCCAGAAGCATTTGAGATAAATATATATATTCCAAATTTGCGCCACATTTTCACGATTTTTCAAAAATAGCAGACCTACAAGCTAGTGGCGCGCTATGAGCTTGTAGGTCTGCTATTTTTCAATAGCTAAAT